>NC_064850.1:38728451-38925951 GCF_024139225.1 Suncus etruscus | reverse complement strand
CCAAGGAAGCCACCAAATAGGGGTTCAGATTAGATAGGTATAATGAATCATGGAGGTGGGGTGGAGTTCCAGCTACTTTTGTGCACTGTTGTGCCCTAAGGTGACCCCAGCTAGGCAGAGGGGCCCAGAGGCAAATGGGACAAGATGGGCAGAAGAACCTAATTTCGGTCTGAGTGTGCAGATTTTTGGATGGAGCTGCTGTAGGTGGGAGAGGGGCTGTGAAGATGAAGGACAGCTTGGATGGAGTGATGGAGATGATGATGGGTGTTAATGGGGTGATGAAGTTGACAGAAGACTTGGATAGGTCATGGAGATGATGATGGGTGTCAGTAGGATGATAGAGATGAAGAATATCTTGCATGGGGTGATGGAGATGATCATGGGTGTTAATGAGGTGATGGAGATGGGGATGTCTTGGATGGGGTGTTGGAGATGATGATGGGTGTTAATGGAGTGATAGAGTTGGGGATGGGTGTGGTGGGATTATGGTGATAAATGGACCTGGATGGGTTGATGGAGACAGTGGATGGGATGAGTTCAGAAAGAATGTGGGTGGAGTAATGGAGACAGGGAAGAGATATGGATGGGGCATGAGATGGGATGACAGGGACCTTCTGGCCCTTGTCTAGGGCAGAAAGAAAGGACTGGGGTTTCTTGTCCAGGGTGTGCTCCCAAGCAAAGGGACCATGGCTCAGTGGTTCCTGTGGAAGAAGAGTGTGGTGACTGCTGTGTGGGGCCCTAACTGTCCCTTCATCCCAATGTGTACCCCATCTCTACTCCATATGTGCCCACCACAGCTTCCTGGGCACAGTGCCCACATCCCTCTGCCTCTTCAGCTCCAACACTGCCAAACACTTATATCCCTTCGCTCCTTGGAAAGGCTGGAGTCCCCACAGCTGCCCTGTCTCTTCCCCCCAGACCTCCTCAGATTCAAGTGTCCCTGCTGGCTGCCTTCCTTACTAAGCAGCTTGAAGGGGGCAATTTGCAGACAAAAGCAGCTCAGAACAGACCCAGTTCTCCCACCCTGACAACTGGCCCAGCTTTCTCCTTCCTCCCTCTCCACTTTCTTCCCATCCACCCTCTTTCTTTCTTCTCCCTTTTTCCTTTTCTCTCTTCCTCCCTCCCTTTCTCCATTCCTCCCTTCTTCCCTCCCTCGCTCCCTCATTCCCATCCTTCTTTCCTCCCTCCCTCTCTCCCACTCTTCCTTCCTTCCTTCCTTCCTTCCTTCCTCCTTCCTTCCTTCCTTCCTTCCTTCCTTCCTTCCTTCCTTCCTTCCTTCCTTCCTTCCTTCCTTCCTTCCTCCTTCCTTCCTTCCTTCCTTCCTTCCTTCCTTCCTTCCTTCCTTCCTTCCTTCCTTCCTTCCTTCCTTCCTTCCTTCCTTCCTTCCTTCCTTCCTTCCTTCCTTCCTTCCTTCCTTCCTTCCTTCCTTCCTTCCTTCCTTCCTTCCTTTCTTTCTTTCTTTCTTTCTTTCTTTCTTTCTTTCTTTCTTTCTTTCTTTCTTTCTTTCTTTCTTTCTTTCTTTCTTTCTTTCCTTCCTTCCTTCCCTCCTTTCTTTCCTCCCTCCTCATGCTCCTCCTCCTTTTACCCCCTTTACCACCCCCACTACACACAGCCCATGCTTCCTGGAGACCATGGACCAGCTCCTCACCTAAACTGCTTTCCTAGAACCATGATTTTGGCTCATAGGGTGAAGAAATGAGTGGAGGTGCTGAGTGGCAGCACCAGATATCCTCTCCCCACATAGACATCACAAGGGTGTCAAGGCTGGCCACAGAGTGCTTGGCATGAACAGACATTCATAAGTGGGAAGCAGAGTGCCTGCAGCCTGGTTGCAGCCCCCGCCCCTTGCCATCAGCAGACCTAACTGTGAAAGGGAAAGAAGCTATTGCCCTGCTAGCCCCTCAGGTACTGGGAGTACCACCTCTGAGCTGGAATGCTGGGCCATGGCCTGGGGGCAGGGGGACATCAGTGGGTCTGTGAACATTATGTCCCAGGGTCTCCTGTCTCTGCTGTTTCTGGAAGGACTTTATTCTAGCAGTCATGGAACAGACATCCTCTCTGGTGTCAATGTGGCTGGACATGCATAGGCCCCGACAGCTTGGTGGGCTCATTCTTACCTCCCCTCACTTGTGTGTGTGTGTGTGGGGGGGCTTGCCACCAGGGAGGGTCCCAAGAAGCATTGGGCCTGGTGGGCTGCAAGGATATGAAGGGCAGGAAGGAGGACAGGGAAGGGGAGAGGCCTGGCTGTGTGTCTGCTTGGAGGACAAGGTAGGGTGAGGTGGGAGGAGGATCTGGGTTGTGTGTCTACTCGTCCGGAGACCATGGCCTATCAGGGCACAAGGCTGGCAGGTGGGAGCTTCTGGGCCTCCCCAGGGGCACCAGTGAGAAACATCTAGAACATGAATGTGAAATGGTGGGTGGTGTGTTTCACAATCCCCAGAAAGGGAGAAGGATTCCCATGCACCCTGTCTAGGTAAGACAAGAAACAGGTCCGGCAGCAATTCCGATGCAGGAAATAATCCATACACAGTTGGGAAGGTATAGAAGGCCAGAACACTAACTGCAAGCTGTTCACCCACAAGTCAGTTGCTCCACCATGTGGAACCACGAGCCAAGATGTCAGCCACCCTTCCAGGCCTCCAGAGTAGCCACCTCCAAGGGAAGAGAAAAGGCCAGATGAGGAGGCAATGGGGAAAACATCTTTTTAACAAGAAAACCAAAGGAATCAATTGAAAGACATCTAATTAGAAGACAATATGAGGACCAAGCCAAAGGCCTCTACCAATACATAGAGAGCTGGCAACTGCTAGAAATCCCTGAGGGTGGAGAGAGGCATGCGTACCCACCCCAGCATTTTCTCTGCCCTCTTCTGGAGTCTTAAGATCTGGGGTTCCCCCTGCTCCCTTCCTCACAGTCTTGAAAAGGTGGCACATGAGGGAGGTAGCAAACCCCCCCCCCAAGCTCCAGCTGAGGGCACAAAGGCACATGCCCAGAGTTAGTGGGACTTTTTCTTGCTGATACCACTGGCTCCTCTTTATCCCATGTGTCCCTGCTTTCTGCCTCTGAACCTACCCTCCCAGTTCCCATCAAATCCATTTAGAAGGAAGAAGCAGAGATTGTGGGTGGGATCTTGGGGTGCACCAAAGCTTCAAGCACCCAGAGGTATGTGCATAGAAGAGGTAAACTGGGAAAGGGCACCGGAAGTTCTGGGGCATTGGAGGGTCTGGGGGCACAGAAGCCATTTCCTGGTGTGGGGAAGTGGGGAGACAGACTTTCAGAAAAAGGGGGATAGGTCAAGGCCCTAATGATGGAATCTCTACACACAAGATCTGGAATGGCTGGAATGCCCTGAAGTTTTTGTAGATTATTATTTTTGTTTTATTTTTGGGCCACACCTGGTGGTGTTCAGGGCTCACCTGGATCTGTGTTCAGAAGTAGCTCAGAATCCTAAATGGGATTCTGGGAATTGAACCCAGGTGGGCTGCATGCAAGGCAAGGTCCTCCTTATTGCTCCAGTCCTCAATTTGCAGATTATTTGATCGAAACAAATAATGACAGTGAGGGGTGAAGCTGATGGTATTGTGGTGGAGATGGTGATGGTGGTGGCAACAATGGCAGTGATGGCGATGGTGGTGGTGATGATTATGATGATACTGGTGGCAATAATGCTAGTGATGGTGCTAATGGTTGGTGACAGTGATGGTGATGGTAAAAATGACAGTGATGATAATTGTTCTGGTGGTGATCATTTTAGTGATGGCGCTGATATGGTGCTGCTGTTGCTGCTGCTGGTGATGGCGATAATGGCAGTGATTATGATGATAGCGATGGTGGTGATGGTGATGGCAGTGGTGGTGATGATGGTAATGGCTGTGATGGTGGTGATGATTGTTACCTCACCCCTATTCTTTGTGTAAGTTTACCTACAAGAAAGAGGTTACAAAAGATTTGCCCTCAGGGACTAAACAAGAATTTGCATGATGCAGGATGGAGGAGGAAGCAGGACAAGGTACAACGCAGGGCTGAATAGGAATCCAGCGTAAATGGTTATGATAGGCCACACATGTTGGCCAGGGCAAATAAAGCTGATATTTCCTGAAGCCTGTCTGTGGATCACCTGAACTGGCAGAATCACCAGCTGATGGAGAAGGTGGAGCCACTTGGTCCTGGGCTGGAGGAGAAAGGCCTCCATCGCCATCCACCTCCATCCAAGCCCATCCAAAGGGCTTAATGCAACAATCGTGATGCTGATAATGGCAGCAATGGTGATGGTGGTGATGGCAATAATGGCAGTGATTATGATTGGAGTGATGGTGGTGATGGCAGTGGTGGTGATGCTGATGATGGTGATGGAGAGGGCATAAAGGTGTTGGTGGTGATGGTACCATTTTCTCTCTGGGGTGCGTCCTGAAGCCTTATTGGACCTTCATTTATTTCTCCACTTGTTGAGGTTGGACTCAAACTGAACCCTTTTCTGGAGACTCTGGGACTCTGAGAAAGGACCTAGGAAAGAACAAAGGGACTGGGGGAAGCGGAGAGGCAGTGACCCCCCACCCCCCAATCAGAACAGAGTGGAAGAGCTAGAGTGGGAGCATCTCTCCTTTCTCAGGGGGTGGGTAGCACTGAGACTTTTGGAGGGGCACTTTTGGGGGCTGTGCACCCCCAACCCACCAGTCCTCACCTGCTAATTACATCTCTGGCTGTCTCCTCCAGGAATTCGGGTGTAGACCTTGCCTGGTCTGAATCAGATCATTAAAAGATCGGGTTTCCAGCCCCCAGGGGATAAGTAGGTGCTAAAAAGAGGCCAAGCTGGATTTGTCGCAAACCAATCGGCTCTCAGGCTCCAAACACCCCCAGATCCTTGCAAGCAGCCAGGCTGGTTTCAGGGGTGTGAGAAGTTGTGGGGGGCTCTGGGAAAGTGCTTAACCTCAGGGCACCAATTAGTCACCCTCAGGGCTAAACAGTGGAGGGGAGGAGGGCTGGCTTTGGCTTAGGGAACTTTAGGGACAACCACCCTGCAGGAGGCTCCCTCATTCACCTGTAGTGTGAGGCTGGGTTTGGGGGTCTACGCAGAACAAGGCAAACTCCACAGCACACGAAAACATGGTTTCAAGCGACATCGGGTGCCACAGACCCTAGAAGCTTGGGGCGGGGGGCAAGTCTCTTGGTGCAGCCAGAGAGGGCCTACCCCTGTCTTCACCAGCCAGTCTCAAGGTTGCGGCTAATCTCTCTGTCCTGTTCAATCCTAGGTACAGGCAGGCAATCCTGGCTATAGGGGAGACCCAGCAGACAGGTGGGTAGCCTACCCTGGGCTTCCAAAAGGCAGCACTGCACCCATAAATCTCAGACCCCAGACTTTTAGATGCAATTTCCCTCCCTCTGTATAAATCCAAACACAGTGGAGAGTTGAGGTTTCACTCCCACCCCCTCACACTTTCATTGTGGCAGAGGAGAGGCCCAAAGGGTGAGGGGATCCCCTGAATACAACTTCCTGTACAGCATGGGGAAACAGAGGCTGGCAGTATCAGAGTCTTGCTCACCTAACCCCACACTCCAGGCAGTGTTTGGCTCTGGCTGGAACCAGCTGCTTCACACAGGATCTGAGTGGGTGGGGGCAGTGTAGACCCCTTGAGAATCCTCTGTGGGCGGCTGTTTTTAGGGGTCTGGGCTGTGCAGTTTGCTGACAACTGCCAAAGGCTCTTATGGGCAGGACGCAGGTCTCAGATGGGCCCTGGGTGTTTATTTCAAACCTTGCAAACAATTTACAGCCGCCCGCCCACACTTGGAGGCAAGGGCTTTTCTCTGCCAGCCACACTGCATCTGGCGGTCACACTCCCTCCCCACATACACATTCAAGTCCAGGCTCTGGGGGAAGGGTGGTCCTCATTCGTCTCTAAGGGTCTCTCTGGACTCCTGGGGCTGGGGCTTGGATTGTGTTCCCCCCCCCCCCCCAAAAAAAATACACAGTGACTTTCAAAGGCCTGATGCCTCAGTAGTCCTGGAACGATTCCTGGTGGTTCAGAATGAGCTGGTGCTGGAAAAGAGGGGGTCACTTTGGACCTGTGTCCTGAGACGGCATGCTCAGGAAGGGGGCATAGTTGCTGTGTAGAGAATGGACCAGAAGCTTCGGGAGCTTCGGGTGCTTCTCTGGCACCTCATAGAAGACTCCAAATTCCTTGCTCCTAATGGTGCAGGGCTGGCATGCAGAGCCCACTGCTAGAATCTTGCTCAAGGGGATGTATGTGGCTGGAGAGGTCTGAGGCCTGATACAGGGAAGTCTTTTGGGGCCCTGTTTTCCAACCAAGGGAGAGCTCTCCAACTCGCCACCATCTTTGGGACGGGAAATGGAGAGTGAGACAGGGGCTTTGCTATTATCAGGGCCAATCAAAACCCCAACAAGAGAGGATTAGAGATAGGGTTTAATCAAGGCAAAGTAGGGAGAGCAGGGAATTTACAGGCAGCCCAATCGGTCAAGAGAGGGAAAGAGAGGGTCAAGTTTGGGACCAGGGCAAGGAGTCAGTTAGGGAAAGGACCAGAGAAAGGGAAGCAGTAGGAGAGGCAGCAAAAGGCAACAGGAGCAGAGAATTATGCAATTTCTCCAGCAATTGGGCAGTGACCATCCAGCAGGAGCAATCCTTCAGGCCCCCTTTCAGCCCCAGGGCCAACTCCCCCCAACCCCAGTGGCAATTACAAAGGGACCCTCCTAACTGACATCTCAACCCTTAAAGGGACAGAAGTCTGTTATGGCTGACTAGGGGCCATAAGAGTCTCTGTTCTCTTATAGCCAGGGGAAAGAAGAGAAGCAAGAGCTGGAAATGGGACCTGACATTAGAGCCAGGACTGGAGTCAGTACAGTGGAGAGGGTGTTTGCTGTGTACACGGCCGACCCGGCATCCCATATGATTCCCTGAGCCCCACTAGGAATAATCCCTGTGCACTGAGCCAGGAGTAAGCCCTGAACACTGCCAGGTGTGTGTTCCCCAATAAAACCAAAGCAAATGAATGATGATGGTCTAATGTCAAATGCTGCCTTCCACTTGCCCAGACCAGATCTCTCTGTCTGTCACCTCCTCTGAGGCAGAAAGGGCTACAGGTCTCTAGGGTTCATTAGGTACCCTGATGATGGGGTGAGTTGGGTGAGACCTGGATACTAGTGAGCTGGTGGGAGCACTTTCGGGCTGGCTGTGCCCCAAATCTCTAGTTCAGTGACACCAGGGTGTTGTGAAAAAATGTGTCACTCTCCCAAGTTGGTGTGTAGAAAAGTGGCACAATGCCAGGCACTGTGGAGGTCTCTGAAAGTAAGTTTCAGCACAACTATAATATTTAGATCTGTTTAGTCCAGAACAATGGCCTTCTAAGTGGTTTGAAGGTGGCTTCTGTCAGAATCACACACCAAATATTATTTTCTCCTGTAAATCAGGGGATCCTGGTGTGTGTCCTGGTGTGTGTGTGTGTGTGTGTGTGTGTGTGTGTGTGTGTGACTGCGTCCTACTGTAGTCTGCTAAGATCTTCATGCTAAAGAGTTCTGGGGTGCCTATGTATATGGCTGGTTGGTGCATCATATTGAGTGTTTGTAAGATAGGGTTTATGTATATTGGACACATGGGTTTTATTTTCTTTTAGTTTTGGGGCCACATCTAGCAATGCTCGGGCCTTACTCCTGGCTCTGCACTCAGGAATCACTCTTGGTGTGCTTGAAGGAACTTTAGGGGATGCTGGGGAACAAACATGGTTCAGCTGTGTACAAGGCAAGTGCCTTACCCACTGTACTATCTCTCTGGCTCCATGGAACATGTTTGTGTTGGGATAAATATGTATGCACATGCATTGTGTGGGGTATATCTGTATGGTAAGCTAAAATTTCTTTGGGTAATATTTGTGCATGTGTGTGCTTGAATGTTAGAAGCATGTGTATGGTATTTGGTGAGGAAGTGGAGGTCAGTGCTGGGTGGCATATAATGAATGAATAGATACTAGGAAGGACTCCAATGGGCTGGAATGAAACCAGAAACCAGTGGCTGGGGCACCCAGAAATGAGCAGAGAGGAAAAGGAGCAGCATATCCCCCCACGAAATCATCCATAGCAGGCTCAGAGAGCATCAGTTCCATTGCAGGTTGAGAGGTAGGGTAGATGGACTACGGGGGACTGCAAGGGACTGCTGGCACTGCCACCACAATAAAATAGTATGTTCTGGAACTTCTGTATGGCATCCACTCTGCTGAGCTCTAAAAACACCATCTTCTTCAATCTCACCCAGTACCAAGTCACAGGATCTAAACACTGCACTGTCAGAGGACATGACACTGGACACAGAGGGCATGACAACAGACACAAGTTCCTACAGCTGGCATGAGGCAGAGCTGCTAGGAAATGCTCAGCTTCCTTACTGTGTCATATGAACATCCAGGGAACTCTTGCAGCATGTTCACTTCTTGTGGCAGTTCATTGTATGTTTCAACTTGGCTGGGTCACAGTGTGCAGCTAGATCATCAAATATTACTCTAGATGTTTCTATGAGGGTATTGTTGCATAAAATGAATTTATGCATTTAAATTAGTGAATGTGAGCAAAGCAAATGATCCTCCATTTTTGGGGATTTGGTGTATCTGATTAAATCTATCACAACCTGAACAGAAGGAAGGACTGACTTTCCCCAGCAGGATGGAGTGAGTTATGGGCCAGAGGAAATTGAATTGAAGCATGGGTTTTGTGCTCTAGTTGACTAGCCCCAGCGTGTAGGTATGGAACTTGCTAGTCTTTATAACTGTATGAACTTCAGCCATCTATCCACCCACCCACCCACCCACCCACCCACCCACCCACCCACCCACCCACCCATCCATCCATCCATTCACCCACCCATCCATCCATTCACCCACCCATCCATCAATCCATTAATCCACCCCTCACCTCCACCCACCCACCCATCCATCCACTCATCCATCCATCCATCCACCCCCACCTCCACCCATCCACCCATCCATCCATCCATCTACCCATCCACCCACCCACCCACCCACCCATCCAGCCATCCACCTTGCTACCCACCCACCCATCCACCCACCCTCCCATCCATCCATCCATCCATCCATCCATCCATCCATCCATCCATCCATCCATCCATCCATCCATCCATCCATCCATCCATCCATCCATCCATCCACCATCCATCCATCCATCCATCCATCCATCCATCCATCCATCCATCCATCCATCCATCCATCTATCCGTCCATTATCTCTTTATTGCTCATTAGTTTTCTCTTAAGAACATTGACTCACAGCTCCTCTGATGTAGATGTTAGTAGGACTTAGTGCCCGAGATTTGGACAACCTAGTAAGGACTTGCAGGAACATTTCTCACTTCTGCTCACCCAGGAAGAGTTGGGGGTCAGGACAGAAAGCCATGAAGGAAAATGTTGATTCCAGTACATATAAGAACAGAGAACAGTATAGGGAACAGGATGCCCAAGACCAGACTTGACTCTGCTATGTCCTACTCTGCCACCAAGTCAAATCATTTTCAATTATATGATTCAGTTTCCTCTCTTTGGAAAGGTGTTTCTGTGTACTAGATGGTCTTTTGAGACTCTCCTGTCTGGGATAGTCAAAGACCTTCAAGCTCCACTTTGACTCAGGTACTGCAGGGACTCTATGTGCCCCTTCCATTAGCATGGAGGGAGCTGGAAGTATATGCAGGGCCAGTCAGCCTTCCTGGATCCAGGCCCTGTGCACATCAGTCTGAAAAAATGGTCCAATTTTTTTTTTTTGTTTTTCGGGCCACACCTGTTTGATGCTCAGGGATTACTCCTGGCTAAGAGCTCAGAAATTGCCCCTGGCTTGGGGGGACCATATGGGATGCTGGGGGATCGAACAGTGGTCCTTCCTTGGTTAGTGCTTGCAAGGCAGACACCTTACCTCTAGCACCACCTCGCCAGCCCCGAAATGGTCCATTTTTTTACTCTACAGAACAGGGTGGTTTGAGAATAAGCTAATTTTTTTCTAAGAGTTAAGGAGAGAATGTAGACTTGGGACTTAATGCATGGTTTTTCAAGAACCCACCAATTGTTGCTGAATCCTAGAAGGGAGTGGACATGAAGCATCTAGTTTTACCTTTCAGTTGAAGGACCACAAGCCTCATCACTCAACAGTCCCCCAGGAAGCCTTTTTCAGAAGTTAGTCACCAAGGCGATAATGACCCTAAGGGTTTCAGCAACACTGGGGTCTTGTTGTCCTTCCTGACCACAGCTGGCTATCTCACATTTGTGTAATTCACTGAGAACCTCCCATGTTGTGGAATGAAATGCCCCTATAGGCATGCCCAGCACATGATGCTCTCCCAAAGGCAGAAGTGAGGAGTGCATGAGGGAGAACAATCTCTCTCTCTCTCTCTCTCTCTCTCTCTCTCTTTCTCTCCTTCCTTCTGCCTCAAACCAGTGGTAAATGAGAAGGGTGAACTTGAAAAAAAAGAGATCTTGACTCCCAGAACTCCACTAAAAACTTTCTGTGGATCATTTCTCTGCAATGACTGCAGTTTCTCTTGGAGGGATCTGTTCAACATTGCCAACTTTCTTTCGTTCTTCCTTTCACCCACTTATCCATTCATCCATTCATCTGGGTAAGCATCCATATTTTTATCTACTTGCTCATTTTTTCTTCCTCCTTTCTACCACCATCCGTTTATCTATAAATAATTGCATACAGGCAACCAACCATATTTTCCTCCACTCACTCACTTACTCATTCAACCATCCATCCAACCATACCATCATCCCATTCCTTTACCACTCTCCCACTTACCTGTTCATGTGTGTATCAATTCAAGCATCTAAGTAAACATCATTCTTTCTGTCTTCTCTTCTATCTTTCTTTCATCTGTTTCTTCATCCCTCCTACCACCCACACATCTAACAGAGCTTCTTACCTATCTATTTTAGCATCTATATTAGCCATCTGAGCATCCACTCTTCTGTCCACTATTTCACCTGGACATGTATTCTATCCATTCATTCTTCCATCTACCTAACCATCCATCTTTCAAATATGTACTGAGACACTAAACAACTTCTTTGTGGAAATTAACTCCTAGAGGTTTTTTCTGTAGCTTCTCATCTGGGCTTATTGCTAGTTAATCTCCTATTGAGTCCAGACTAACTAGGACCCACCTTGGGACCGCATTTGACCTTCAGCACCCTCTCAAAGTGTCCCAAATCTAGTTGCATCCTGAGATGACAAGCAGAAGAACTTTATCAAATAAATTTTGGGGAAGGGGGTTTACAATTCAGCTCATTAGACCTTATAAGGCTTGCTCCTTACTTATTCATTGGGAAACAGTCTATAAGAATGTGTCCCCTGCATGTCTTGTGGCCCTATCCTAGCTAGCTCATGTTGAAACTCTGCTTGTCACCAACCCATGCAGGACCCCTGGGTTCACCTTCCCCACACTGCAAGATCCCATCCCCCCTACAGGCACACTTCATCAACTAGGGATCTGGGCCACACCGCCCAGCACCCCAACCTCACACCACATCAGGCATTGTGGTCCCGGTGGCCATGGCCTCGAAGTAATCAAACACCCTTGAGTCAGATGTCACAGAAGGAACCAGCCTCCCTGTGGTGTAAACAGAGCCTAAATCAAATGCCAGCCCCAGGCTCGTGCCTTTTAAATCGGTCCTGACAGCTGTGGAAAATATTATGCTCAAATAGAATCCGTCCATACGACAGACATTAATTCTCAGCGAAGCCCTCAACGGGTCCTCTGGTTCGTTTGTAAGATTTTATTTTATTATGGATTGGATGCATTGAAGTAAGACTATAATCTTATTGTGCTCTGACCTCTGTTTTTATAGCTCTGTATAAACAGCAGTTACCGTATTAGATGGAGAGATGTTTACAGATGGAGGAATAAAAACACAGGTTTACTGTGCCCGAGAAACCCGAGAGCTGCCCCTGGCTTGTGTACGTCAGAAGAACCTTGTCTGATGGAAGCAGACAGCCTGGACGGCAGCGACACAGAGCAGGGCCCAGCCAGCCTGGCCTCCGGAGCCTGGGATGCCAGCTCAAGGCCAAGGTGTCAGCTCCCTCTGGCACCCTTGTTCCCACTGCCAGAGCAGAACTGTCAGAGGCCCTCTCGGACATGCAGGGGAGGAGAAGGGACTGCAGCTGTGTGGGAGTGTGCGCGTTTCAGACCCAGCAGGGCCAGGACTGGACAGAGAGAGGTTGGATGTGGTCAGGAAGCTGGGCTACAGGCAAGGACATGGGAGTGAAGCTGCAGACACCTGCTGGGTACCAGAGGCTCCTGAAGGACAATCACTGCCAGTGTGAGGAATCGTATGCTTGTGACCCCCAATTCCATATGAAGCTCTTACCCTCCCATTGCCACTCCTCATTGTGGCATCAGGAGCCTCTTGTGAGTGGCTGATTTGGATGAGGCTATACTGGTGGGGCCCCTGGAGAAAGGGGCCACCTGAGTTTACTCACTGTACACATATGAACACAGATGCACACAACTCATGCATGAACATACATGTACACATACACACATGCACGTGCATTGATATACACTCATGGACATGGATACATGCATCCACACATACAGACACTAAAATTTATGGACACACATGCATGCCCACATAAGCAGACAGATACACACATATGAACACACAGACATACACACAGATACAATTTATGGATGGACACATGAAGGCACACAGACACAGAGAGGCAGGTGTGAGCTCACACACAGAATGCACACACATTCATAGAGACACACAGAAACAGTTACACACAAAACCAGAAATATGCACACACACAGAGCCACACACATGCATATAGGGGCAGATAGACACAAATGTACAAAGATACACAGAGACATGAAGAGGCCCACATGGATACATACAAAGACACAAACACACACAGATATATGCACAATGACACACACATGTGCACAGAGGAAAGAGTGCTCTCAGCTGGAGTCTGGTCGGCTTCTTTTTTTTTTTTTTTTTTTTTTTTTGGTTTTTTTGGGCCACACCCGTTTGATGCTCAGGGGTTACTCCTGGCTAAGTGCTCAGAAATTGCCCCTGGCTTGGGGGGACCATATGGGACGCCAGGGGATTGAACAGCTGTCCTTCCTTGGCTAGTGCTTGCAAGGCAGACACCTTACCTCTAGCACCTGGGCCCCAGGAGCAAGAGGTCTACATGTGCTGTCTGAGCCATCTGG
The DNA here is from genome assembly GCF_024139225.1 of Suncus etruscus. Taxonomy (NCBI): domain Eukaryota; kingdom Metazoa; phylum Chordata; class Mammalia; order Eulipotyphla; family Soricidae; genus Suncus; species Suncus etruscus. The sequence continues at coordinate 38,912,732 of NC_064850.1, read as the reverse complement.
GGTGCCATTGATAAGTGGGGCCAACTTGGGTGCTAGTGCCACACTCCCATGTTTCTGGTTCCTGTGTCAGCTTGACCTGTGTCACACAAATAATGCAGTCACTCCAGATGACATTTACTGCTAGGGACTGTCCCAATCTTCCATTAGAGACAACAGGTCTGTCATATCTAGATGAAGGTGCACACGAGGCTTCTCATTATGCAGCTATTCTATGGCCCACTCATTGCCTCTTGAGGCCAAGCCCTGCGCAGAATGTGGAGATGTCTGGAATCTGCTCAGATTTTGATGGCTGTGTCCATTATCCTGGGTAGTTTTGTGGCCATTTTGCCATCTTCCACGACCACTTCCTGCAGAGAAGCTACTTCCTGTAGTGAAGCCACATCCTGTAGTAAAGCCACTTCCATATGTGAGGCCAATTCCTTCCATGAGACCAATTCCACCAGGGTCTCTTCCCCCTGTGAAGCCACTTGTCCCAATAAGGACACTTTTTTCTACAGTGAGTTCACTTTCCTGTGAGGCCAATTCCTTCCATGAAGCCACTTTCCACAATGAGGTCACACAGATGTGTGACTGAGGACACTTTCCCAGTGGAACCACTTTTCTCTTGAAGACATGCTCCACATACCTCCTGCATCTACCTGAGGTACCCTGTGGAGTTTCTGGGTAGCATTTGGAAGGAGACAGACTGAATAAGAGCAGATATCAAAGAGGAGAAGTAGGGTCTACCCTTAGAGTCAGTATTCAAGAGAGGAGCAGGGTTGGAGGGTCCCTCTGATGAGGATCTTTCCTACCGTGATCAGCATTTCTAGGGCACCCAGCCAAGAAGAGGGATCTAATATGGCAAGACCAGGGGGTTTAAAGGCCAATCAAGAGTTTTTGGGGGAGATGAGAGCCCAGGAGGAGAGCCACACATTTTTTTATTGTAAGAATTTATTCAAGAGACAAAATTGATTAACATAATGAGGTAAACTAACATAACATAATATAGTGACATACCATAACATATAATAAATTGATATAATAATACATGTAAGTCAAAGAAAGTTTCTGATTAAAAACACAATTTTTTCCATAATGGCTTACATATCTTTCACAGTAGTATTTTAGGTACATATTAACATTGAATCAGGGGAATACCCATCACCAACTATGTCCTCCCCCTATTCCAGTTCCCTTTCTACAACCCATATACCCCACCATCACCCCCCGAGCTGCTAGAGTAGGTGGACCCCTCTTTGTCTGGCTTACTATTAGTGATCATATATCTGTTTGGTCCTGGAACCCTCCCTTGTTTCCCCCTCTATTTAAGAGACAGAGCTAGAAAAATCGAGGTATGTGGTTTTGTTTGAAGGAAAGAAAAGCAATAGATTGGGGTACAAAATAAGAGGGGAAAAAAAAAAGAAGTCAAAAGTCAAATATGCTGAAAATGGGCAGAGTCCCTCTAGAGGCTTCCAACCTCAGTTTGAGAGAGGACGTGAAAAAGGTAATTGAAATACCACATCAATACAGAAAAAAAAATATCGAATTAAATAACTGGTGAGCACTACAGCAATAAAGACAGGCACCACACAATAGTCTCGGTTCTGAAATCAAATCATGCTCAAGTGCAAAAAGAAAAAGACAAGACAAAACAAAATAAAATAATATTGGAGACATCAACCGTAATCTCCACACCAAAATAAAGACGTCAAAAAATCGATCAATCGATAAATAAACATGTGGAAAAATGATTGTTTTGTGCTTTTTTCCTCCTTTTCTTTATTCTCCTGCATAGGTACAGTAACTATTGGGGATATTGTAGAGGGAATTCCCTTGACCTAGGAGATACAGGGTTTCTCCACCCCTGAAATATACTGTCATGGGATTAACACTAGACTCCTTGCATGATCATTTACTCTCCCCTTGCTGCTTTCATGGTGTGTGGAAGACTTCTGCTTTGTCTTGGATGGTAAAATCAGACCTCTGTTTCTAGAGATCTTGGTGAGCCACACATTTTTACATAGAGTTCTCTCTCTCTCTCTCTCTCTCTCTCCTCTCTCTCTCTCTCTCTCTCTCTCTCTCTCTCTCTCTCTTGCTTGGTTTGGGGGCCACATGCAATGCAAGGCTTATGCTGACTCTGTGCTCAAGATCTCTCTTGGAGGGGCTCAAGGAACCAAATGGGATGCCTGGAATAGAACCTGGATTAATCTGTGCAAGGCAAGTTCCTTCACACCCCACTCTTTCTGACCCAGTGTTTCATTGTTTATCTTTTATGGAGCCTCACATGAGTCCTCATAGAAGACAGGAAAGATGACTCAATACATCACTGTGGCCAGGCACTAACTCACAAGAAGGGGTGCATCACTTTCCCATAGTTGTTGCATTTCTGGTTGCTGGACTCTAGAACTGTCCAAATGTAGGAATGTCTGCTTTAGACCCATAGGTTCACTACACTCCTTCCATTCTGTCTTCCCCCTGCAGAGCACGTATCTGCCGTCTATCCCAGTTGGATTTGGAAGAAAGGGAGTTAGTTTCTCGGCAAATAGCTGGCAGTGTGGCCCATGGGAAAACAGCCAGTTCTACATGGGCACCTCAGATGTACCCTGGGTGAAGGTCCTTTTCCTGCCAGAGCAGTCAGAGAGCAAAGATAGATAGGAGACATTAAAGTTGAGGGGCCAGTAAGCCTGAGCCTCCCTCCACACTCCTGGATTCAGCGTCCTGGGTCTAAGGCAGCAAAGGACCTTCCCCTGAACGGTCACCGTGGAAATGCCCAAGAGGCATGTGTAGTGGTCATATGGTGGGCAGAGGCAGGGCTGAGTCAAGGATGCTGGAAACACGCCCCCGGCCCCCATTTCATTCATTGCTGCAACACACTCTATCTCCACATGCCCCAGTGAGGCAGATGCAGTTGAGGAACTGGAGAGGCAGGTCAGGGATTAAGACACTTTCTTTGCACACTGCCAGGCAATCCCTGAGCACAAAGCTAAGAGTAAGCTCTAAAGCACTGCTGGGGATGATCCCCCAAACTCCTGTCCCTCTCTGGGTGAAGTTGATAGGCTTCCTTCCTGGATGTGTAGTTGCAATAAGATCTCTGGGGTCTGGATTAGCCTGAAGAAAGGGAAACTGAGGCTCAGGAACAGAAAAATCTTTCTGAGGGCTGCATAGGACTGAACCAAAGGCAACACACATTGCTTTCTACTCTGCTAGTTTTCAATTCCCTTCCCTGTCCAGTTCAGGTACTGTTTCACCTGGAAGCAGACCCTATGGAGGGTTAAGACGACACACAGCTGGTTTTGGGTAGCTGCTGGTCCTGTCCGCTGCAAGGCCACAAGATGGAAACTTGCTTTTTTCTCCCTTCACTTTCTCTTTGAGAATCTGGGCTGAATTCTGGCCAGAACTGCCATCTCCTCTGAGCCACAAAGCCCTGCGGGCCTCCCGGTGCCTGGATCTCAGGGACAGACATGGGAGATGCTGCCAACCACATCTCCATACACCCTCCCCCTCTACACACAGCTCCTCTCTGATACCCTAACAAAAAGCAGTGACTTGGCTGCCCATGGCTTTGGGCTCAACTCAAAGAGAAAAAAGATCTGGTGTCTGGACAAAAATATCTCCATGGAAACTCCCTCATCACCTGAAGGTTTGGATAAGAGAAGAGGTTCCAATATGGGGTGGACATGTGACATTTCCCCAAAGTAGAGACAGGGTTTTACCCTGGGGTGAGCCACATCTGAGCAGTGAGGGCTTTCACTTCTAAGTTGCCTGGTTGCCCTGGAAGCAGAGGTCTTCCCAGAAATTGGGTACAAAGGCAGCACCACGTAGGAGCTGGACACACATGTATTACCCAGTCCCCAAAAGGGGCCTGAAAGTTCCAGCCTTCCCATGGCCAGAGGGGGCAAGGCCTGTCTGTCCATGGAAACCTGCAGGTTTCAGCTGGTGTGTGTGTGTGTGTGTGTGTGTGTGTGTGTGTGTGTGTGTGAGTGACCACTGGCACATCAATTTCACCTTCAAAATTGTTTAATTATGGGGCTGGAGAGATAGCATAGTGGTAAAGCATTTGCCTTAGATGCAGAAGGACGGTGGTTCAAATCCCGGCATCCCATATGGCTCCCCGTGCCTGCCAGGGGCAATTTCTGAGGGTAGAGACAGGAGTAACCCCTGAGCACTGCCAGGTGTGACCCCAAAACAAAAAAAAAACCTAAAAGTCAAAAAAAATTGTTCAATTATTTTTGTTTATTTGCTTTTTGGTCATACCTGGCAGTGCTCAGGGGTTACTCTTGAGCACTTAGGAATAACTGCTGGCCATGTTTGGGGACCATATGGATAGGATGCTAGGGATCAAACCCAGGTCAGCAGCATGCAAGGCAAATTCCCTCCCCACTGTACTATCATTCTTCTCCCAATTACTTAATTCTGTTTTAAAAAAAATAGAGACTCACAAGTGGGTGCACCAGGAAGTCACAAGCACTTCCCCTCAGTGTCCCCCCAAAGTTGCTCTATTCCTGCAAAGAAAGCTCCTCTGGGAACAGCTTCCAGGATTCCACATTTTTCATTGCCTATAATGGTTTTCTTTCTGTGAGACGTTGTCAGGAAATCTAGGACATTCTATCCCATGTAGATTAGTTTCAGGGTCACCGACATCAGGATCTGGCCAATTCATGTCCAATGAAGGTCCCTCTTCTCTCATCCCTGACTCCCCAGTCTCTCTGTCTTTGCAGACCTGCTCTGGGTCTCTTTAGTTTGCTCACATCTAGCACGAAACACATGTCGAGAAGTTTCCGAAAGCTTCCATTTCTGGGGTCTTCCTCCAAGCACGTATGGCTAACGTGTGTTCCAGCTGGGAGAATACCTACCGATCATGTGTTTTAGATTGTGCATATCATGGCTCAGCTTGTCAGAGCTCACGTGTGTCCTGACACAGCTCACGTGTGAGAGCGCAGACGTTCTGCTTTATGTGTCACAGTTTATTTGCTTTACACATTAGGTGTCACAGCTTATAAATGGGGCAACTCATTTATGTTATGCCCCATGTATGTCACTAACCACATTTATCTGGGGTTTCAGAGCTTGTGAGACAGGAACTGAAGAGGTCTTGAGCTTGAGAGGCCTTGGGGAGACCTGGGTACAGTGACCCTGCTATGAGCTTCACTGATCAGCTTCACCTGGTGTGAGTCAGAACTAGTTCTCATATTAGGCCATTTTATGCAAATGGCCTTTTAACATACAATTCTGCAATTCTGATTGGTGGAAGGTTGTTTAGTGGTAATTGGCCAAATTTAATCCTGCAAATTTTGGGTCGCAAAATTTCATTTTCTTCCCTCTTCTGATGGGATCTGGGCATGCTGTGTCCCAGCTTTCAGACTCTTCTGCCTGTGGGTTTTTTTTTTTTTTTTTGACCCACAGCAGGATAGTGCCAGGTATCTGTTGTATATGTAAACATTTTAGGGGATTATTATGTTACTGACCCTACCCTGGCATTCTGCCCCCACCCTAGGGAGGTACCTGATTCTGCTTCCACCATTGGGTGGTATCTGATCCCACCATTGGGTGGTACCTGATTCTGGGGGATAAAAACAGGGGCCTGTGGAAGGCAAGAGGCTTTTTGCTGGAACGTATGCTGAGTCTTTGGACTTCAGTCTTGTCCACTGAATAAAGCTAATATTTCCACAAGCCTCACTGTCTGCCAGCTGTTTACCTGCCGTTTCACCTCAGAACCGTCTGCTAGACAGGGTGGCAGACTCGTGCTCCAAGCTGGAGGGGAAAGACCTCATCCTCCATCCCTCCATCAGTCAACCTTTTCAGGGCTGACTTGCAACAGGTATCTTTTCTTTTCTTTTTTTGTTTTTGTTTTTTGGATCACACCCAGAAGCGCTCAGGGGTTACTCCTAGTTGTACACTTAGAAATTGCTCCTGGCAGGCTTGGGGGACTATATGGGATGCTGGGACTCGAACCACCTTCCTTCTGTATGCAAGGCAAATGCCCCATCTTTTTTATTTTATTTAATTATGTTTTATTTTAATTTTTGGGTGACATTCGGCAATGCTCAAAGCTTACTCCTGCCTCTATGCTCAGGGTTCACTACTAGATTCCAGGATCATATTGATTACTGGGGATCAAATCTGGGTCAGTTGCATGCCAAACAAGTTCCCTATCTGCTGTACTTTCTTTTTGGCTCTCTTTTTTATTTTATTTTATTTCATTATTATTTTTTTTTGGTTTTTGGATCACACCCAGTGACGCTCAGGGGTTATTCCTGGCTCTGCTCAGAAATTGCTCTTGGTTTGGGGGACCATATGGGATTCCAGGGGGATTGAATCGCAGTCCATCCTTGGTTAGCATGTGCAAGGCAAATGATCTACTGTTTGTGCCACTGCACCGGCCCCTCTCTTTTTTATTTTATATCATTTATCAGAAACCACATTGTGTGTGGCCCCGAGCTATGATGCCCATCCATGTTGCCCTCTGACTTGTTTCTTTTCAGTATCAAGGAATAGTTCTGGGCACAGATGGACCATATTTTCTTTGACCCGAAATTCATCAAAACTGCTTCATTGGTTGGTGGGTGACACTTGGCTCGAAGGATGGGCTGAAACCTTACTTCTGCCCTGTGGAGGCACCTCTGAGCTGTGTATATCTTCAGCTGGCTAATTCCCATGCCAAGTGCTGATGGTCCAGTGGGAGAGACACCTTTCAAAAATTAATAGGAAATAACCCAGAGTGCATGTGTGAGGGTGGTGGAAGAAGCAATAGGGTTGTGGGGAACAGAGTCCAGGGGATAGTGGTAGTTTCAGGAGGAAGACAGAGGTGTCACTTCATGACTTCATGGAGGGGGCCAGCAGTAGGGTCAGCTCTAAAGGATGGAAGGAAGTGGCTTTGGGAGCTGGGCAGGCATGGGGGCTAGGGGCACAGAACTAGGTCACATGGATTGATTCCTGATAGTGGAGTATCTTTTTTTCCTGAGACTTGGGAAGCCTTTAGCACAGTAAGAACAGGGTAGCAGGACAACGGTGATAGCACAGTGAATAGGGAATTTGCCTTGCATGCTGCTGATCTGGGTTCTATCCTCTGCATTCCATATGGTCCTCCCAAGCCTGCCAGGATGATTTCTGAGTGAAGAGCGAGGAGTAACCCCTGAGCACTGACAAAACAAAACAAAAGAACAGGGCAGCAGGGCCAGAAAGATACTATAAGGGTTAAAATGCTAACATTGGACCCAGCATTGGCTGGGTCTCTGAAACTTTGTGGTCCCCTGAGCACCAGCAGAGGTGATCTCTAAGCACAGAGATGAAGTAACCCCCAATCACAGCCAGATGTGGCCCCAATGAAGAGGGAGAAGAATTGTGTGGTTTGTTAGGCTGTGGAGTTGCTTTGGGATCATCATGAGTGAAAATGGAGCAGGGACATTCTTGACTAGGAGCTTGGCAAGGCATGAGCTTTCAGTGGAAGAAATGAAGGGATGAATGAAGGAAGAGCTAGTGAAGAGAGTCAAGACTGTGTGTAGGGGCTGGGCAGTGGCGCTAGAGGTAAAGTGCCTGCCTTGCCTGCGCTAGCCTTGGACGGACCGCGGTTCGATCCCCTGACGTCCCATATGGTCCCCCAAGCCAGGAGCAACTTCTGAGCGCATCGCCAGGAGTAACCCCTGAGCGTTATGGGGTGTGGCCCAAAAACCAAAAATAAAATAAAATAAAATAAGACTGTGTGTGGAGGAGTGGCATGGGGCATGGGGCATGTGGTGGCTGTGGGTTATGGGGCAGGGGTTCCACAGGCCAAATGATTGGTTAACTTCAATTTCAGATTCCACCATGGATGGGCTGTCTGATTTGGAAATCACAGCACCCAGCCTCAATGCCTTCTTCTGACCAATGGGCTTCACTGTTACCCAGTTGGGCTGTGGCAAACACTAGGGGACGGCATATATGAGCCCAGCCCCAGCACGCTGTCTGGTGCTGTATGAATATACACCTTCATATCACCTCTGTCTCCTAGCCCTTGGCACAGGCATCATGCCAGCTTTTGGAAGTACTAACTGGGCATAAATACTCTGAGATGCTTCGTTTCTTGCCTTTGCTTGAATTTTCTGGAGAGTCTCTGAAGATAGTGAAAGAGATGGAGGCCTTGAGCTTGTAGTGACCATGTATGAAGGGAGCTCAAGGGACCCAAGGGATGGCCAAGGGCTTTTTCATGCTTGTATTATTATTATTATTACTACTACTATTATTTTATTTTGTGTTTTTTTTTGGAGCACATTTTCTGTGCTCGGGTTTTCCTCCTGACTTTGTGCTCAGCCATCAATCCTGGCAGTGTTTGGAGGACTAGATGAGATGCTGGGCTGGAACCTGGGTCATCTACGTGCAAAACGCCTTACCTGTATTGTTTCCTGGCCCCTTCGGTCACTTTTCTAATCAAGGCAAATTATTTGAAGACCATGTATTACATAGTTGACATAATTGATCATAATACATTTGCTTCCATGTAAGTGGAAGCAAAATAATGAAAAAAGAAATGAAAGAGAAAAGAAGAAAGAAAAAGAATACAGCAACAAGAAAATTTCTGAAAATTATTGTATTTTGCAATGAGGTTATTAATCCATTTTCAGAAATGGCTCTTGTTGCTAGTTGATCATTCTGCTATGCTTTTTGTTTCTGAACATTAAGTGGCTTTAGATACACATTGGTGTTTAAATTGGTGTGTTCCTATGCGGATGATAGTATTTTAAAAAATGGAGTTGTTGATATAGGAATTCTAAGCATAATGGCTGTTACTACAGCTTCTGTGGGGTATGTTTTCAGTTGCAGGTCTTCCTAAAGTATGAGAAGGTGGAGGGAGAGAGGGAAGAGGCTGCCCATACTCACTCTAAAAATGTTCTGATGATATCAGTTCAAATACTGGTATACCTGAAGTTTTGATTAGGTTTGCTTCTCTACAAAGAGCATAGAGGAGTGGTGATGCAAGGCCATTGGTGAAGCAGTGATTATGGGTGATGGGTACAGCAGAAGTGTCTTTGGCATGAGACTTGGCCCATTGTCTCCTCCCAAGACTCAGCTTTCAGCTGCATGGCCAGTGTATCCATAAGTTTTTATGGCTTGGTTTACATCTCTTTCTAGAACAGACTATGGACCTGGCTGGGTGCAGACACGGTGACTCTTCTGTCTTATTTTTTTGTTAGGGTGCCCAATTCATCTTGTGGGCCTCTGGAGCTTTTGTTGTTTTTTCTCTGGAACTTTTTAAAGGGGCCCACTTGAAGGCTGAATTATAAGCCCTACTAAGGAAAGGGTTTGGCGATCATCTGACCATCCTGAGACTGGAGAACATGCTTCTGATCCCTTCTTCCAAGCTTTCAAAACAGGGGTGCTGCCAGTTTCCTCTTCCTGCCCATCTAGCAGTTTTGAGGCACAGGCCTCTGACTTCTGTGCACACTCAGCAGTGCAGGTTGTAGTCTAGTCTGCCTGGATTTGTTGTTGAGTCTCCACGGACGGTGTTTGACACGGAGGAAATCTGGTCCACCTTGGCTTCCTGGCCCCGCCATCATTCCCTGTGATGAATGAAGTCCCTGTGAATCTGGCTGGACCAGCCAGACGGATCCTGTCTGGAGCTTTCCCAGTTCCCTGGCGTCTCTCTGTGCTGTCCGCAGCTCTGGTGAGGAGATGCGATGCTTTATTATTTGGTAGCTTATAACTTCCTCAGCGGCCTCTCTGGGGGCTTATTACCACTGAACTCACAGGCATTTGCTCCACATCACGTTTGGCCTCTGACAACACAAAGCGCCGGAGAAGCCCTGTCCTCAGGGCAGGCCCAGGCAGGCTAGAGGCAGAATCCCTTCCTAAGCCCAGACTGCAGCTCATGCAGGTTTAATCACCTGCGAGGTCTAGAGCAAGTCAGAGGGGTTGGGGCTGACCCAATACCACAGGGCCCTGGTTTTCGTAAGGTCTCCTGCAGGGTTTTCAGGATGGGGTACAGAGGTATGGGAATGATTGTGGGGAGGGGAGTGTATTTTGGGCTCTGGGTGCAAAGGGGCTCAGGGTGGGTAGAGTGTCTGATATCTAGGTGTGAGTATTTTAGGGTGGGTGGGGTGTCTGATATCTGGGTGCAAAGGGTCTTAGGCTGTGTCTGAGTGTCTGATATCTGGGTACAGAGGGGCACAGGGTGAGTGGGGGTGTGTAATATCTGGGTATGGATGCACTCGGGGTGGGTGAATTTTTTTTTACCTGGATATAGGGTGTTTTAGGGTCTCAAGGTGGGTGAGAGTGTCTGATATCTGGGCAACAGGGACCCCAAGACCTGTTGGCTCTGACTGGACACCCCCACCCAGCAGCCTCTGATTTAGGTACAACAGGGACAAACCCTCCCTTTGACAAGGGACAGTCCACCAGAGGTAAGAGTGCCTGATATGGGTCTGACTCTGTTGACCCATTGTATGGAATTGGGAATATGCCAGGACAGGACATAGCCTGAGCAGCTCATCTCTGTTGTTGGGGGGCTCACTCTGAGGACAGTTCAGCACTTGGCAGCAGGTCTGGAGTGACTGAAAGGTCATTTCCCCCTGACTTAAGCCCAAAGCAGGAAGTGTGGGCCCCTTGCCCCATGGGACTTGCTGAACCCCACACAGGAGCCCCCAAGCACGGAGGAAGGTGGTGCCTAAGTGGAGGGGCTGAGGAGTGGCTCAGCAGATGGGAAAAGCTGGACTCCAGGGGGCCCTGGGGAGTTTCAGGCCCATCTGCTTTCCACATGGGGAGAAACAGCTCCTGAGAAAGGTGGTTCTTGGAAGGTACTAGCTCACCGTGCACACCAAGGCAGTGCCAGGACCTCAGTTCTGCCTGTCTGTTTGTCCACCTGTCCATCTCTGTCAGTTTGACCACCTTCTCTGGTCCCACTGCATCCTTTTGTGCTCTCGGAAGTGAGGGGCCCCAGGTCTCACACCTTTGCTCTCCTCATATTTGATCCAGGATTCTGAGGAACAGGTCAGGGTGGGCTCAGAGGGGTCAGAGCAGACACTGACCCTCACCCTTCCACATTCAAACCCAACATGCACCAACTCCCCCAGCACAAATGCATGGGAGCACATGTACAGTCACACCAATACACACATGTGTGCACTGATCACACAATCCCCTCAACCCAAGACACATGATCATGCACACAACAAACACACAGTACACACAAACCCACACACATAGTCACATATACAACCTCACTCCCTGGTCCATATACGTACATACAACCCCAATCTAACATATAATCAGTAACCTAAACAATTTCCACCTATCACACACACTGAAACACACTGTTCCCCCATTAAACCCTTCCACAATTATAACACACGCATAGTCACCCCAATTATACACACTCACACACAGGTGCACACAGTAAACATACAACATACACACAAAATCCTGCACCCCATCCCAGTCACGCTCCAAATTTTACCCACAGGCACACGCATGTTTGCAGACAACCTCTCTACAATTCAACACGCAGAATACACACAAAATTTCACTCAGGGACAGGAGTTAATAGCACAACAGGGAGGGCAATTATTTGCCTTGCCTGTAGCCAGGTTCAATCCTTGGTATTCCATAGAGTTCTCTGAGCACTGCCAGGCGTAATTTCTGAGCTGAGAGCCAGGAGTAACACTTGAGTGCCACTGGGTGTGGCCAAAAGCCATAATAAATTTTTCACCCACTAGCACACAAATGTATACAGACAACCTCTTCACAATCCAACACACACAGCCATACATACAACCCACACAAAGTCATGCATACAAGTCAAACACGCATGAACACGGTACACACACAGCCCTTCACAATTCATCATAATCATAACACACGACCCCCTCGAACCACATACATACAATTTCCTTATCGTCTCACACACACAGTCTCCCCCCCATCATACACAGAGGCCCCCATCATACACAACACAGTCCACATACCAAATCCCTCCCCTAAGCACACACAATCCCCCCACAAACACTAGACCCCTCTGAGGACTCAATCCCCCTACTAGGCCACCTTTATTCCTAACTCTGGCAGTGGTAGTGGTGGGAAGGTCTGGAGAACCCTCCCTGAACCCCAGTCTCCAATCTTCCCCAAGTACACAGGCTTTCTTTGTATTGGTAGTGTGGCAGGCATTTGCTAGCCAGAAGGGGGCGCTAGTATCCCTGGGGGAGGATAGGCTTCTTCCCAGAGGCCACCTGGCCTAAGTGGAGGGCACATCTGGCCTATCTGAAGCCTGGGGGACCCCACAACTGCTGCACCTGTGGGGGATGGAGGCTTCTGAGAAACACCCCAAAGAACATCGTGGTACTACCTCCAACCATGCAGGGAGATGTCCAATGCCAGACAATCCTTCCCATCTCCTGGGTCTCCACTCTTCTCCTGTGCTCTCTACCCCCTTCTGCATCCTCTGAGGCCAATTGTAGAGAGAGACTGCTCCCCCAAAAACTCACCACATCCCACCAGACCAGCAATAAACGCTCCAGCTCCTGATGGCCTACTTCTGAGGTGTGTCTGAGTTCCACAGAGGCTCCCAGGACAGGGCAGGAGTAAATCAGAGAATCTTCCTGTTAACTTCACTCCACCACCCTTTCCGGCACTTCATGGACCAATCCCCTAATAAACCATGGTCTCCCCAAGTTCTGGCTTCAGGTATGCATTTCGGGAAAGCAAATGACAAGGCTGGGACCCCTGCCTTGAGGGGAGAGCTTGGTCTATGCTGGAGTGAGAAGGTGCTTCAGACACCCTTGAGATTAGGCATTAGCAGCACCTATGACCTATTTCAAGGGTGATGGCCAGAGAACCAAGGTCTCCCACAGGTTGGGCCCTGTTGCAGTGCCTGGCCACCCTGCCCATCAATGCCCGCTGCTGCTGAGGACCAGGGATGCCTAGCTAATGTAGAGGTGACTTCCTGCTCTGTCCACAGTCCCCTGTGACCTGCTCCCCTACTCAGAATCCCCAAGAGTGGACATTTCCTGTTCCAAATCAGCTACTATTCAGATATCCCGGGAACCTGGTTTGTTCCTGGCACCTGCCTGGGGGTTGCCACAGCTGTTCTTCCTCAAGTATCCCCCACTCAAAGCAAGGCCAGGGGAGCCTGCCCCTCCCTGTGGGCCTGGAAGTTCCCCCCCCCAACCCCCTAGCCAGTCCCAGCGGGAGAAATAGCATTGACACAAGGCAGTCATTTTCCCGGCCCAGATGGCGAGCTCCCAGCCTCTTCCCAAACTCACTGCCTGTCCCTCCTGCTGCATGGTCCAGTGATTAAAGCAAACAGATTCAAAGCAGCGCGCGGGGCTCGAATCAAAGCAAAGACGAAGAATGCATAAAACCCCAGCAGCTTGGGTTTCATGTTGGAATATCAAAGGGATATTGAAATATAGGAATATCAAATACCAATTCGCTATTTGTTTTCATGTTTTACAGTGCCAGGCTGGGTTTTGCGGGAGAAGGCCAGCTCTCTGTCAAAGGCTCCCACCCAAAGGAGACTTGCTGGGTTTTAAAGAAACCCAAGGGGCAAGCCCAGGACACACCCAGGCTTGTGTGGGTCCCTCCCTTATACCCTTCACTTTCTCAAACATCTGGGAAAGGTCAAATGAAGAGGATGGGAGAGACACATGAGGGGTCCGTCAGTGGAGCCCAGGTCTCCTGAGTGACTCTATTATTCCAGGTGCTGGGTTTCAGGTTTGGCACATGAAAAAGTGGAGGGAGTGACTTTTGTGCATGACAGTAAAGAGGGGTCTGAGTTCACTGCTTTACATGTAGCTGCATATACCTGACCAATTTCCCAACACCACTAGAACAATGAGAGTTGGGAATAATGACTCTGGATAAGAAATGGGTGCTGAATAAAGGGAAAGTAATAGACATGATACCCCATCAGGAACAATAGTGCAAACTACAGTGTCTAAAAGGAAAATAAGGAAGTGAGAGAGAGAGAGAGACAGAGAGACAGAGAGAGACAGAGACAGAGAGAGACAGAGACAGAGAGACAGGAGATATTTGCCCCAGGGGAGAGAGGGGGAGGGAAACTGGGGATGTTGGTGGCAGAAAGTGTGCATTGGTGAAGGGTGTTGGACAATGTATGATTGAAACTCAATTATGAACAACTTTACAACAGTAAAATAAAAACTGTATTACAAACAGCCTTGTAACCACGATGTTTAAATAAAGTAATTATTTACAAAAATATAATAAAAGAAGCCATTGAAAAGTAAAAAAAAAGTGGAGGGAGTGGTGTAGACCATAGTTCAGGGTCCCAACCCATGTCTGGCTTTAGTATGGGGTTTTATAGAGAGAGGAGCCCACAGGGTGAACATGAATTATTCAACTACCTTCATTTCCCTATCTCCTGTCATCTCCTTAGGATCTGCCCCCTACTGGACTCTGTCTCTAATCAGTGATTTCTTTTAAGAAGTTGGTGTGTGCAACTGTGGGGGCTCATAAGCCCCACATCCACAGGGCAAGACCTTAAGCTGAGAATTCCAGGAGAGCTGATAGCACAATCTTGAGTCTAGACAGCTACTCGAATTTTTTCCTCATGAAGAAACCTTTGTCTTGGGGCTGAAATTATAAAACAAATAGGTAGAGTATTTGTCTCACATTGGCTGATTCATCAGTACAGAGCCAGGGGTAACCTCTGAGCACAGTCAGTTGTGATCCCCCAAACCAAAAATAAAATCAACTTTAGCTTTTGCTCCTCAGGTCTTTAGCTCATAAAATGAGGCAAGATGACTGATACATGGCAGGGGTGGAGCATGCTAATCTGGTTTATACAGTGTCTACCTCTTTCATTATTAGTGACATCCTAAATGTACTGTCCCACATCAAAATTGGTGTTTGAACAAGCAGCCTTGTTGACTGGTAAATTAGTTATATCAAATAACCAGATAAGGAGTGGAAAACCCAGTGTGGCTTCTTCTGGGCTCATCAGTCTCTTCTCTATGCCCAGAGATGGCTAAGTTGTGGAACAAAGTGGTGGTGGTGATGGACTAATCAGGCACTGGACTCTGCTGGCATATAGCAGAGCACAGACTCCAGGGTCAGACCAGGCCAGGCCAGGGGATGGGATAGTCAGGGAGACAGGAAGAGTGGCAGGATGCTGGAGACATGGGCCAGATCTATCGCGAGATAGACCTAGCCCTCCTATCATGAGATCTGCAGAGCCATTAGGAGCCTGCCCAACGACTGAGTGTTCATGTACCTGTGTTGGTTATGGAACTAGGGTTGGGTATAGACACGCACCATCACTCTTATGATGGATCTAAGGCCCCAGGACTAGATCAGAGAGATAGTCCAGCGGGCAAAGCCCTGCCTTACATGTGGCCTACTCCTGGTATCCCATGTGGACCTCTACGACTCCTGAATGCAGAGTCAGGAATCAGCCTGAATATCACTACCTGTGGCCCCCAAAGCTCAAAACATAAAATTTAAAGCCCAGAAGGCATTTGCTCAGGAATCAGGAGGGCCTTGATTTTGCCTCTGAAACTGCTGGGCAGTGATGGGATGGGACTTAAGGTTTTGAAGAGTCATTATGGATGTAGGGGAATAAGGTATAGGAGGCTGCTATTAAACCTGAGGAGGTAGTGCTTAGGGGTGGTGCAAACCCTCTCCATGAAGTCACTGAACAAGGATACACATGGAACAAGTCACCACGAGAAGCTCAGAATGTTTTTTAAGGGCATAGAGCAAGCAGGGCAGTGTGTATCCAAGAACATCGTTAGGTCAGTGGACACAGCCTGCCCTGTTCTTCTGCAGAGGCACTGAATTAGAAACTCAATGTGCGATTTTTTTTTAAAATTTAAAGCAGTTTATTTATTTATCTATTTATTGGTTTTTGGGCCACACCCAGCGATGTTCAGGGTCACTCCTGGCTCTGTGCTCAGAAATTACTCTTGACAAGCTAGGGGAATCATATAAAATACCAGGAATCGAACTGGGTCCTTCCTGGGTAGGCTGCATGCAAGGCAAATGCTTTACCACATCTCTCCAGCTCCCCCAGTGTTCTTCCTTCGTTCGTTCCTTCTTTCCTTCCTTTCTTCCTCCCTTTCTTCTCTCCTTCCTTCCTTCCTTCCTTTCTCCCTCCCTCCCCCCTTCTTTCTTTTTTCCTTTCTCCCTCCCTCCCTTCTTTCTCCCTCCCTCCCTTCTTTCTCCTTCCCTCCCTCCTTCCCTCCCTCCTTCCCTCCCTCCTTCCCTCCCTCCCTCTCTCCCTCTCTCCCTCTCTCCTTCCTTCCTTCCTTCCTTCCTTCCTTCCTTCCTTCCTTCCTTCCTTCCTTCCTTCCTTCCTTCCTTTCCTTCCTTCCTTCCTTCCTTCTCCTTCCTTCCTTCCTTTCTTTCTTTCTTTCTTTCTTTCTTTCTTTCTTTCTTTCTTTCTTTCTTTCTTTCTTTCTTTCTTTCTTTCTTTCTTTCTTCTCTTTTCCTTTATTTCCACCTTCCTTATTTCTTCCCTTTTTTCCTCTCTCCCTCTCTTCTTCCCTCTTGCCCTTTCTTTCTTTCCAGAACTCAGAGCATATCCTAGAGCTCTGGGCCATCTATGCTGCTTCTTCTCCCCTTCCTGGGGCTGCAAAAGCTGAATACAGGCCAGGTTGGCTGACAGCCCTGAGCCCGCTGAGCCTGCACTCACAGGGTGTAACTCAGCCCCAGCTGATGAAGGTCAAGATGACTGGACCCTCCCCTAGATTGTCGGCATGCTCATAGGTAGAAGTTCCAGTACATAGAAAGCTCAATTTAAAAAATGAAGCTTGAACAGCTCTATAAATCAATTAGATTTAACACACATCCACAAGACACTCCACCAACAACAGAACACACATTCTTTCCAGAGCCCATGAACAATCTCTCTAGAATAAATCAAATGCTAAGCCATTAAAATGAGCGTCAGTAAGTTTAAAAGCAGTTGGAGTAATACAAAGAATGTTCCCCAACCACAGTGGAATGTCATTAGAAATCAATAACAGAAGGACATTAGGGAAATCCATAAGTATGTGGGAATTAAACAACATCTTCCTAAAAAACCAATGAGTCAAAGAACAAATCACAAGGGAAATTAGGACTGTCTTGAGACCAATGCAAACAGAGATACCAAACTCATGGCACGGCCAAAGCGGTGCTTAGATGAAAATTTATAGGCATGAATGTTTACATTATAAAAGAAGAAAGGTCTCAAGTCAATAAGCTAGCCTTCAAACTGAAGACAGTGAAACAAGAAAAGCAAACAAAACCAAAAGCAATAAGAAAAAAGGAAATAAGTATTGGCAAGAAAATAAAAGAGCTAGAGAATACACCAAGAGTAGCAAACAGTCAACACAAGGATTGGGAGATGGTACGTTGGATAGTGCAGGGCCCTAGAGCACAGCTGGGCGCGACTCTGGAAGCTCCCCAGGCATCTCCAGGGTGGTCTAGAATTCCCTACATCACAGAGTCTAGCACTGACCACAACTACACCCACAGGCTTTTGCCTTGAACTAGTCAAACGTGTTGGCTAAGAACCACTGGGGGTGCCCCCTGGGTCTCTGGAGCACTACTTATGAGGTTCATTTGAAAGATGGAAGGACAGAAAGAAAAAGGAAGGAAGGAAGGAAGGAAGGAAGGAAGGAAGGAAGGAAAGAAGGAAGAAAAGAAGGAAGGAAGGAAAGAAGTGAGTGATGGAGGGAGGGAGAAATAGAGAGAGGGAGGTAAAAAAAGGGAGGGAGGAAAGGGAGAGGGGGAAGGAGAGGAGAAAAGGAAGGAAGGGAGAGGTAAAGAGGAAGGAAATAGAAAGAGGAAGAAAAGAAAGGGAAGAAGAAAGGAAGGAAAGGAGAAAGAAAAGGGAGGAAAGGAGAAAGGAGGAAGGAAGGAAATAAAATTTAGCCTTTGATTTAGGTTCTTTTGTTTTGTTTTGTGCCACACCTGGCATGCTAAAGGCTCATTCCTGGCTCTGTGCTCATAGATCACTCCTGGAAGGACTCATTGGAACCATTTGAGGTATGTCAGGAATTGAACCAGTTTGGAAGCATGCAAAACAAGTGCCTACTGGCTACACTATCTCTCAAGGCTCAAAAATTCAATTTTTGAAAAGATAAACAAAATGAACAAATCTTTAGCTAGGTTGGCCAAGAAATAAGGAGCAAGGACTCAAGTTACTAAACCTGTGAATAAAAGAAAATGTCACAACAGACTTTACCAAGACAAACAGAATTACAAGGGGATCACTAGATATTCCCCCAGCAAAGTAAATCATGTGGAGGGAACACATTTCTACAAACACAGAATACACAAAACTGAGGGAAGAAATAAAAAAAGACTAATCTAGAATAGATTGAATTAGCAATGTCAAACAACAACAACAACAACAACAACAAAACAAAATACCTAGAAACCTTAGTGTCAGGATGGTGAGTTTTATCAAAAATTTAAAGAATTCATAAACTGGGGCCGGAGAGATAGCATGGAGGTAAGGCGTTTGCCTTTCATGCAGAGGGTCATTGGTTCGAATCCTGGCATCCCATATGGTCCCCCATGCCTGCCAGGAGCGATTTCTGAGCATGGAGCCAGGAGTAACCTCTGAGTACTGCCGGGTGTGACCCCAAAACAAAACAAAACAAAATTCATAAGAGATGGAACACTTCTCAGTTTATCCTATGAAATATCCATCACCCTGAATATAAAAACCAAGATATTACAAGAATACTACTGATATTTTTATTAATATGATAAAAGTCCTCAATAAAAGAATAACAAAGTTTAGTCATATTAAAATTAAAGTATATACCATAAGCTTATAGACTTGTACAAAACTAGTTCAATGTTCAATGTTCCCCAATTAGAAAATGACACCATAACAATACAGTAACAGTCAAAACACCTAGATAATCTCTTTGATCTAATACATTAAGATACAAGAATTTTCTAACATTAATCTTTTTTAAAATGCATTGGCTTTTCCTGGCCCCTTGAATTTCTATTCAAATTTTTGAAGTATATGCCAATTTCTGCAAAAGTACCAACTGGGACTTTGATAGGGATTGTAAGAAATCTGTAAATTAATTTATGTGTATTATCATATTAACAATATTTGATCTTTAGGTGCATGAGCAGGTGTTTTTTTCCTATTAACAAATTCTTTCTTAATTTTTCAACAATGTTGCATAAATTTAGAGGACAAATTCCTGACTAGAGGGCCAGAGAGGTAGCACAGTGGTAGGGCATTTACCTTGCATGCAGCCAACCAGGGAGAGACCTTGTTCAATTCCCGGCACCATGTGGTTCCCCAGCCTGCGAGGGGTGATTTCTGAGTGCAGAGCCAGGAGTAACCTCTGAGCACCACTGGGTGTGTCCCAACAACCAACTAATTAATTAATCAATAAATAAATAAAATAAAAAAATTTCCTGACTAGAGAAATAGGACAAGAATTAAGCACTTGCCTTGCATGTGGCCAACCCAATTTCCTGATATCACATATGGTCTTCTAAGCTCTGTCGGGAGTTATCCCTGAGCACAGAGAGCGAAGAGTAAACCTTAAGTATTTAGTGGCCTAAAGCACTCCCCGATAAAATAAATTTTACATTTTTTGTTTAGACTTATAAAATGTTTTAAGACACACATATCTCAATATCAAAATTTACCCTAAAGATAAAATAATAAAAATAGTGTGGAATTGGCATAGGGTATATTATAGAGGAATGGAGTAAAACTGAAAGTTCAAAATAAATCAACAGGAGACATAGACTTTTCAAAAAATAGGGCTAGAAGAATTTTCTACTTACTGCAAAATTAGGGCTACAGGCACTATATACAAAATATTAATTCAAAATATTTTAAATACTTAAATAATAGGACTAAAATGTTAAAGACTAGAAAAAACACAGAAATATGTTAATATGAACTTGAATTAGGCAAAGCTTTCTCAGAGATGGTATCAAAGCCAGAAGAGAGTGAGGAGAATTCATGCATTCAAACTTTGAAGTTTTTAAAATGTGTACTTCAAGGGTATCAAGAAGAAAAAAGACAAGCACAGAAAGGGAGATAATATTTGTCAATTATATATTTGACAAATGTCTTGGATATGAACTATGGAAGAAATGCCCAATTCAATCATGATTAAAGACAAATAAAAGCCAGTTTCTAATGGGCCAAGAGTTAAGTGAGACATTTTTCTAAGAAGATGCACAAATAAATGGACAGTCTGCATATGAAAAGGCACCCAACATTATTAGCTATCAGGCAAACCTAAAATGTAAGCAAATAATATTCAAAGACAATAAAAACAAGGGCCAGGAGTATCGGTTTATGGTAGGAAGTTTGTCACAAGAGTGACATTGCTTTCTTGGCCTTCACAGTCCAAGGCCTGATGAGTGCTTGTGTGCACTTCAGATTGGTTTTATGCCAATGGAAAAAGCTTTATATTGGTTGTAACTTCATGTGGCCCAGAGCTCATCCCCTCATCCCCATGGGCAGCCCGAGATAGAACCAGGCAATTACTCCAGAACCACTTCAGAGCAGGCCCGCGGCTGGAATCGAGGACTCTGGTGGGACAGAGATGCTCCAAGAATGTTCCTGACCACGCTGATTGCATCAGCTTCTCTCAAAAGCTTATTCCAAAGCCTCTGCCATAGCCCAATGCCTGAGATCACCGGGGCTTGGTATAAGGCTTCAAACTGGGATATTTCGGCTCTTCCAGATACTACCAAGAACTCCTAATAGTCACCAAAGAGTAAAGTCAATTTCTCCACATCTGTTCAGGCCACCAAAGCCAGGAAGAGACACAAGGTAAGAAGGCTGCTGCAGAGTTGACCAGACTCAGTTTCCCCTGATACATGAAAGTCCCTTTGTCCTGTAGCCTGGGTCTGAATTTTTTCCTCAAGAATTTATGATACTGGAGCCTCTTCCAGGTTGGAAGGTGCAGGGAGAAGGTTGGGCTAGGATAAAGTGCAAATTCATAGGGAAGCCGTGTGCTCAGACACAGACCCTCCAGATAGGACACTGTCATTCCATTAGCCAGGGCACACTAAGGGCAGGACCAATATCTCTTCTCACATTTGTTAGAGCCCTTTAAGAGGGTCTTGGGGTCCTACGTTAGCCTCAGGCTGCAATTCAACTTGGGATACAGCTCCCCAGCACTTTCTCTTGTTCTCTCATGCTCATTCTCTTGCACTCATGCAAACACACCTCTCTCATTCTCTCTCTTTCTCTCCTTCACACACACACACACACACACACACACACACACACACACACACACACACACACACACACACTCCTAAGAGCTTTGTGCATGTCAAATTTCCTGAGTCAGGACTGGAGCGATAGCACAGAAGGGAGGGTATTGCCTGGCACTCAGCCGACCCAGGTTTGATCCCCAGCATCCCATTGCCCTTGAGCACTGCCAGAAGTGATTCTTGAGCACAGAGCTAGGAATAACCAGTGTGTGGCCACCACCAGGTGTGGCCCTCCCAAAACAAGAACAAAAAAAAAAAAAAGATTTTCTCGAGTCAGATGTGCTTATACAAGAATGAGCTTGAAATCCCGATTCAACAACCAGAGGGATAGAGCAAGGCCCAAGGTGCTTGTATTGCAAAGGACCATCCTAGCTCCCTTTCCATTGAGGATGCTCCTCAGAGTACATAGCTGGGAGTACCATCGAGCATTACTGATTGTGTGCTCCATCCAAGAATAAGTTTTTGAATGCCAATTATTTTTGCTTCATTTTTTCCCCTGCTTCTTGAGGATGAAACCCTCAAACCCTATAACATTTTATGAGAGAGAGAGAGAGAGAGAGAGAGAGAGAGAGAGAGAGAGAGAGAAGAGAGAGAGTCTGAAGCAAGAGACAGAAAGTATCTGGCTGGGGCACAGGAGCAATAGAAACAGCAAGAGCATGGCTAAGCAGACAGTCAGGCAAGAAGGAGGAAGACTCTCTTTGGACTCAATTTGCTATTTCATCAGGCTGGCAGGTAGGCAGATAAGCCTTCTGGGCCCTCTGAGCCTCAAAGCCTTCAGGCTCTCCTAGACCATCAGGCTTTCCTAGGCTCTCACTATAAATAAAAACCCTAGTCCTAACTGTTCTCCATTGGCCGTTACAAGAGGTATTTCATAAGTGATGTCATCACCGGTACAGGAACACACTTATGGCTTGGTTCCTACAAAAGACATTTCTCCCCCCAACCCTTTCTTTTGCTTCTGGACTACTGGGGAGAGTCTTCAGAACTATGAACACACAGGCTCTACCTGTGCTCTGCACAAAGCCCCAATCCAGTTTTTCCCTTGAAGCACCTTATTCCATTAGCTCTTGTACGACTTTCTAAGGCCTTGGGCTGATGGATCACATTCAGTGGCTTCTCAACATCCCCAAGTATGTTCAACCCAGAACAGAGATGAGCACAAAGCATTTCTCTGGGTCCCATTGCTAATGGAGAAGCCAGAAAGTTCTTGCCCAAGTGGTTTCTGGGGTTTGCTCTCTCCCTCTTTCTCTTCCCCTCCCCCTCTCTCTCCCTCTCTCTCCCCCCCTCTCTCCCCCCCTCTCTCCCCCTCTCTCTCCCCCTCTCTCTCCCCCTCTCTCTCCTCCTCCTCTCTCTCCCTATGTCTCTCCCTCTCTCCCTTTTTCTTTCTCCCTCTCTCTCTCCCTCTCTCCTCTCTCTCTCCCTCTCTCCTCTCTCCCTCCCTCCCTCCCTCCCTCCCTCCCTCCCTCCCTCTCTCTCTCTCTCTCTCTCTCTCTCTCTCTCTCTTTCGGTCAGGTGCTCATGGTCATATTTGGAAATAATTTTATGGAATGTCCAAGGAAGGGACATAGAGGGAGTCCCCAATACCTGGTCCTCCAAAACACAGCCAGTGAGGAACACAGGGCTGAGAAAATGAGTTTGGAATAAAATCTTCCTCCAGGAGATCTTTCTGATAAGAAAGAAAACGTGCCTGCCATTTGGGTTCCTGACCCTCAGGCTATGGCAAGTCTGTTATTTTTGTTTGTTGGTTTTTATTTGGGAGCAATACCCAGTGGTGCTCAGGTATCTCTCACGGGGGTGCTCTGAGGACCATATGGGATGCCGCGATCAAACCTCAGTCAGTCTTGTGCAAGGCAAATGTCCCACCAGCTGTACTGTCTCTCTGGTCCTAGAGCAGGGATTTTCTTACAGTTTTAAAAACCCAAAGCTGAGCCCCCCAAAACCAAACAAAACTATAAAAAATGGGGAGATGAAATGAATAGACACTTCTCTGAGGAAGACAGGATGGCCAACAAACACATCAAAACATGCTCACCTTCACTCATCATCAGGGAGATCCAAATCAAGACAACAATGAGATACCACCTTACACCAGTGAGGATGGCTCACATCAAAAATGACGGAAACAACCTTTGTTGGCGGGGATGCAGTATGAAAGGAACTCTCATCCACTGCTGGTGGGAATGCCCCCTAGTCCAACACCTATGGAGGAAAGTCTGGAGAGTGCTCAAAGAACTCAGAATCGAGCTGCCATTTGACCCCGCAATTGCTCTCCTAGGCATATACCCACAAGATGGAAGGACATTCATTCCAAAATACGTATGCACCCCACTATTTATCGCAGCACTCAGTATAATAGCCAAATCTTGGAACCAACCTAGATGTCCAACAACAGATGAATGGATCATTAAGATGTGGTACATATACACAATGGAATATTACATGGCAGTTAGAAATGATACAATCACAGACTTTGCAGCAACGTGGATGGACCTAGATCATGTTAAACGAAGTAAGTCAGAAGACAAAAGATAAACACAGAATGGTAGCACTATTCTGAAACACCTAGAACATATATTTTATACATAACTAATACCTAACAATCATATAACAGGGTTTAACAGCGTAGAAACTCTAAACAATGTAATAGTCAACATATACATGGGAGCAGTGTCCAAAATACATGAAGAAGGAATAACGCAAACTCTTGACTGCACATTATACCACAAAGAAAACAGCAACATAGAGAGGTATGTAATCAGACTCCTACAACAAAGGTCCACAATAATCCCTTAGAGATCGTTAACAGGAACACAAGTATAGAACACCACGGGAAATCACGGAATGCGATGGCAACATACCATAACACTACGTTTTAATCCCTTTACCTTACTATACTTTAAATAACCTCTCAGCTTTTCTGCCCACAGGTGCCCTTAGATACAAAGGGCGGACAAACTAAGATGGCAACTCGGGATACCACACGAGATACCGTACCTTGCTTGCACTATGAGATGGCCACGAGAAAATTCTTTAACATACACTTTATTTCTAGGTTAAACCT
Source organism: Suncus etruscus (assembly GCF_024139225.1). Classification (NCBI taxonomy): domain Eukaryota; kingdom Metazoa; phylum Chordata; class Mammalia; order Eulipotyphla; family Soricidae; genus Suncus; species Suncus etruscus. The sequence continues at coordinate 38,888,503 of NC_064850.1, read as the reverse complement.
TCTTTTAGGAATTGAACCACGTGACCAGTCAGACCACCAAAGCAGTACTTGCGACGTACAGACCTAAACTACAGGCTCTAGCCATCGAACACATTCAGCCAAACCAACATTCCCTTGTTATTCTCTCCTTTCTTCTCACTACTTTATTTTTTTTCTTTTTTTTTTCTTCTTTTCTTTTTTCTTTTTCTCTTCTGTTCTTCTCTTTACTTTTTTCCCTTTCTCTTCCCCCTTTCTTTCTATGGTATTTTCTCTTTTCTCTACCTTCATACCCCTCCCATATACCTTCCCCTTTCTTCCCCCCCCGGAAATCCAACTATCCCTTCACCCCTCAATCCCATCCAGATCTCCCACCATAATAAAACTCTCCACCCTCAGTCCTTAATCTTTTAGGCATCAAGATCGACCTCCTACCCAACGAACCAGTACCCAGCACCCAGGGGAGGGGACTCCCAGCCGAACCCACACCTCATCTCCTGCAAGAAAAGACAGCCAACTCCCCTGTGGACTCATGCTGCGAGACCCTCCCTACCAACTCCCCATAACATGGACTGTTTCTTGAAACTGGACTTAGGTCCAATAGTATCCCCAATGCAAGAACTCTTCCAAGACCTCCCTGCCGCAAATTTTTACCAATCTGAAGAAGGTCAGGGGGTGTAATTGGAAGATGCCTGGGAACCCACACACCACAAGAAAAATCCAAAAGACAAGGGGAAAAACAGTACTTCCAACATAGGCATAAGACCTGTAATACACCACCTCTTTATCTGTTCTCCCCAAATTGTAAAGTAGTCTTTTGCACCACTTTGGTCCTTTAAAAACTTCACTAACTCATTATATTTCCTTTTTTTTTTTTAATGTTTGCCTTACATATACATTTGTGGGCACATGCACTTTTTTTTTTTAATCGTTTTTGGGTATGAGACCTATTTCTGTTATCCACTCTGTCCACCCCAAATACACCAACAATATAATGGAGCACCACTTCCCCCTGCAAAGGCACACTAAATAAAGGGGAAATCTTACATAAAAAAAAAAAAAAACAAGAGCTCTTACCTACTAGAGATAGGAACTCATAGTTGTTTACAATACAGGGATATCTCCTACCTTGAAAATATGTCATGTGGAATCAACTTAGACCTCAGGTGATCAGATTCCATTCATCCAGCCTTGAACCCTGGTGCCCAGGCATAGAAACGGCACAGCTCTTCACAACAGCTGCAAGAAACAAATTCCATCTGGGATGGCCTCAATACTGCAGGGTCAACAACAAGGGCCAGCGCTAACATGATATCCCGACAATGAAGAAAACGTGAACAACTTGACCTTAGAGCAGTTTAGCCTACCTTACCAGCTAACGACAAGACAAAACCAGAAGATGTGGCACCCTTTGGTAGGTCCAAAAGCCAAGATCGTGATTTACAGAGGACTGGCTGCTAGAACCACGACCAGACTGTAAACATCTTGGGACCAATTAAAAAGCCCTAGTCTAGGCTTTGAACTAAGACCGGCACAATAAGCATGATCCCCAGTTCCAAAGGTCCGGCAGAGACAACTGTAACGGAAAGGGGCTTCTGGAAGCACAAAGAAAGACACTATCCTAGATGCCATCCTAGGTTCAGTACAAAGACCAAGATCACCAACCACAGAAGATGGATTCAAATGGCACTGAGGCAACAGAACCTCTAGATTCACAAAGACTGACTTCACCATAAGGCCCACCTCAGGATCTGTACAGATACTGAGACCACTAAACACAGAGCTCTGAATGTATCACCCTGGACAAAGCAGAAGTCTTCCACACACAAAAAAACAAAACAAAACAAAACAAAACAAAAAAAAAAAACACCACCGGGAGAGTAATGATCCTGAGCAAAGACTAGAACTGATCCCATGACAGTATACTCCAAGGACGGAGAATCCCCATATCTCATAGGGCAAGTGAATTCCGTTTCGAATGACCCCAATATTTACTGTGCCAGGGCAGAGGGAAAAAACAAAAATGCAAAAAGCACAAAACCTTGGATATTTTTTATATACATATATATATATATTACCTTCATTTATTATTGTTATTATTATTTTTATTTACCTACCTATTTTGGTCGATTTCTTTTATTTTATTATTTGGATGTGATTATTGAAATTGTTGTCCCCAATTATTCTTTTTTTGTTTTTTTTTTCTCTTCCTTTCTTTTCTTTCGTTATGTGCTACACCATGTTTCTTATTTCAAGACCACGGAGAGTTTTTTTGGTTTATATGTTTGTTTGTTTTTGTTTGTATTTTTTTATCAGTTTTTTGTGGTGCTTATTGATGTAACTGGAGTCCTCACTGGATATTTGACACTTCTTTTGGTACTGATGGGGTGTTTCACCTTCTTTTTCTCCTTCATTTCCCAAATCGATGAGGAGAACCTCTAGAAGGATTCTGCCCATTTTTGGGGTATTAGACTCTTACCCCAGTTCACTCATTTTCTCTTTTTCAGGCAAAACCACCCAACTTGAACTGCTAGCCCTGCCCCCACTTAGAGGGGGAAATCAGGGAGGCACCAAGACCAAACTGATGCAAGACTACTAAGTAGTAGGTCAGATACAGAGGGGATCACATATTCTAGCCACCCTGGGGGTGAGGGAAGAAGAAATGGGAGGTAGGACAAAAACGGAGGTGTAGGGAGGACAATTTAGGGATGGGAATCCCCCCTGATTTTATGTAAATATGTACCTAGAATATTATTGTCAACAATATGTAAGCCACTATGATCAAAATAAAAATTATATAAAAAAAAAAAAAACCCAAGTCCAAGGGCCATAGCTGTTAGGGCCCCTTTCTTCCATGGCTCATCTGACTCTGAGTCCCAGCATCCCATAGGATCCCCCATTTTGGGTATCAGGAGTAAGACCTGAACACCACCAAATGTGGCCCTCCAAAGCAAAGAAGAATAAAAAAAAAAATGAAAGAAAATCATAGCATCTGAGGCAGCAACAACACAAAAAAAAATAAGACAATTTGGACCAAAACAAGCAAATAGATCAAGACCAAGTAGGAAAATAAAAAAACATGTGACAAAAGGCATAATAATTACTAAATATATGGAGGGACATAATAGCTTTAGAGAGACAAGGAGAGTATTAGACTATCAATTCTTCCCAAGGTGATTGATTTGTCATTTAAATGATTTATTATTTATAGCCTGCTTTTATTTTTTGAGGAAATGTAACAGCTAATTTAAAATTATGTATAGATAAAAAGTTATAACCATGAATAACACAGACCTTTCCTGGAGAAAACATTCCTTAGCCAAGCAAAGGTTGTTTTTCAGCCCTTTGAATTATCTTCCTGGCATGAGATTAAAATTTTGATCATGTCAATGTTATCAATATTAGCTTTGAAAGTTTATGATTTGGAAATTTTCTTTCAAAAAGTTGCTGTTACCTGAAAGTCCTAAAGGTGAAAAAGTTTCACTAAATCAAATCCGACAAAAGATAAACACATAAGTCCCAAATGAGAAAAAAATTCTTGTCAAAAACAATTAATGAAAACTAAACATCTCAACAAGCACTTTCTAATAGAAAGGGAAGTATTCCATTGGGTAATTTGGGGGGACATTTAAAATTTTTATTATGATTTTTAATTATTTTATTACCAAATTGTTCATAATCCATTTGTTTCAGGCATTAAATGTTCACACACACAAGTACACACCATCACCACCACCACCACCACCACCACCACCAGTGTGACTTTCCCTCCAAACAAATTTACTTCACATTGTTTATGACAGCACAAAGGCCAATGGGATATCAAAACTTAAATCAATAAGGGCCAATTTGTAACAATTGTTATAATTTTCTATGTGTTATTATTGTGGGTTTTTTTTTGTTTTTGTTTTTGAGCCACACCCCGTGTCGCTCAGGGGTTACTCCTGTCTATGTGCTCAGAAATCGCTCCTGGCTTGGGGGATCGCCATATGGGACACCGGATGATCGAACCGCGGTCCGTCCTAAACTAGTGCTGACAAGGCAGACACCCTATCGCTTGCGCCACCATTCCAGTCCCTTTTATGGTATTATTAAAGTCTGTGTTTGAGGATTTCCTGGGCTGTGGTTGGTGCTAATTGAGCCTTCTGTGATCCTATTTAGGCAGACTGAGCTTGGTGATCTTCTGTGCAACTTTATCAGATTTGCTCTGATCCTACTGGGTTGAAAATACTAGGAAAATCTGAGGTGTCGCTTGGCTGCAAGCAGCTACGCAATCCAGGATCTATAAATTTGGAATGAATTTTGTGGGGGAGCATTTATGAAAGGCAAAAGTAGCAGGTGAAATAATCTAGATGTCATTAATATCAGTCACTTGTACTGGATAAAATAGTATGCAACAGAAAATATTGCTCAGTTTTACAGGGTTCAGATTATACAAAACTGAAATGAAAAATTCAGTCCATTGTAGGTGGTCACATTTCCACCTATTGGTGGCTGGACCTTTGCTCCTAATTTTATCTCTAAATTACTGGCTTTTGGAATGAAAGTTCCACTATTCTAAAGACTCAGAAACCTTCTCAGTTTCCTGGGCTTCAATGAAGAGTGTGTTTATTTTGGAAGTTAAGTGACATCTTTTTTTTTTTTTTTTGGTTTTTCGGGCCACACCCGTTAGATGCTCAGGGGTTCCTCCTGGCTACGCGCTCAGAAATTGCCACTGGCTTGGGGGGACCATTTGGGACACCGGGGAATTGAACCGTGGTCCTTTCCTTGGCTAGCGCTTGCAAGGCAGACACCTTTCCTCTAGCACCACCTCGCCGGCCCCAACATCTTTTAATAGCAATCTACAACTATAAAAAGAACTTTGAAGGGCCAGAGCAATAGTACCGCAGGTAGGGTTTGCTTTGCACATTTGGGTTCAATACCTGGCAATCTATATGGTCTCCTACCAGAAGTGAGCACAGAGCAAGGAGTAAGCCCTAAGCATCATCAGTGTGGCCCAAAACAAAATGAAACAAAAAAACTTTGAAAAGTGAGGGGGAAATGGGGGGAAATGAGCCACATACTGCCTTGCTCAATACTTACATGAGGGTTATACACAACCCTATACACAACCCTTAGTACCTCCAGCTCAGATACAACCCCCCCACTGACAACACGTGCTCATACAACATGTGTTCACACACAGAAACACAACACACATGTACAAATAATACACAGGGCTATGCATAGCATGCATTGACACACACATTCAACACACTTAAAGCACAACACGTATAGGCACATAGCGTACATGACAGGTACACATAATGCAATCTAAACACAACAGCCAACTCACCACACTTCCACACATGTGTGCACAATGAACACATGTTCACATGTGGCATAACTAACTACTCACAACACACATATATACAATATGCAAGGGTACATAGCACACATAAGAGGACCTACATGCAAGAGCACATTTGACACAATGCATATGTTACACACCACACATACAACAGGCATGTGTTCATACACACATATATGCACACAGTCCCACTGTTATGCATCCCAGTAGATTTCTCCCCATCCTGCAGTCTCCTAAGTCCACTTCTCCAGAGCACCTAAGATACAGTAAGTGCTCAATAAATACCATTTGTTGGCTGCGTTCTTGGGAGTGTCCCAGTGAAGCTCATTTCCAGCAGTGGCATTTTTGTCCTTTATCTCAGCAGGCCTGTCCTGTGCCTCAGGCTACAGGAAGGTCTGTCTGCTTTCTTTCTACCAAACTGTGCCTCAGCCACTTTCCCCAAGGTAGCCAGAACAGGTGGATCCTGGGGATCACACTCATTGCTCCTGCTGTTTCCCCTTGCCAAAGCACCCTGGGCATGAGCTCCCTGCTCACTGGTCCTTCCGGAAAGCTCTGGACTGCATCAGAAACTTCTGGCATTTTGAATTCTGCTAAAGCAGTTTTCTTCCACTCAAGAAAGCAGATTGGTTAAATGCGGTGCTTGTTGGATGTTTCTAGTTTATTTCCTGGGACAAGAGTGTCTCTTTACCTTAACAATTTTCTCTTTGGCATCGAAGCTGAGAAAATCACCACTCTTCCAGGAGCCTGGCAAGTACTGGATGCTATTTTCTGTTCTACTTTGGAGATAATTTAATTTTTGCATGTATAATTTCTTTTGAATGGAAAAAAAATCTGCCAACATAGCAGACCAGTTCGAATACAGAAAGAATAGGTTATGGCCAGCTCCCCATTTGAGCCATGCTCCTATCTGTATTTTTCCACCTGCCTGCATACTGCACAGAGTTGACTCATGAGGAGAGGGTCTGGTCAGTTCTGCATTTTCACCAAACCTCAGGGCTTAAGCATTTTTCCATGCTGCCGCATAGTTTCCTAAAGAAAGATTTTAGTGTCTGCTTCATACTTTATTGGAATGTGGTCAATGAATTTTTTCTCTTTCGGCCACTTGTTCTCCACACTTTATTATTATAAAGAATAAGCATTATTCTAAGTAAAATCTCTTCGGTTGATTTCTTTCCATCACAGTTCCAGCGCCACAGCCCATTTCACAGCAGACATGCAAATCCCTCTCCCACCTTTCTTCCTAGAAATAGAACCTTGGGTTCTGTTCAGAGCATACTGGACTCAAATGACTTTCCCAGAACCCCTTGCCACTAATGCCAATCTCTGATTCCTGGAGGACAAACAGCACCCATAGCTTTAGGTTCCTGGGGAAATAAGCATTTGCTGGTTTATAAAGGAGTGATGTGGGCTGAAGGGACATCACAGCAGGTAGAACATTTACCTTGCACATGCCAACCTAGGTTTCATCCCTGGCAACCCCTGTGGTCCTCAAGCACCATCAGGAGTAATTTTTCTTTTAGTAAAAATCATAATTTTATTTTTTAATTTCATTTTATGTTTAATTAATATCTTTATTTAGGCACCATGATTACAAATATGTTTGTATTTGGGTTTCAGTTATAAAAAAAGAACAACCCCCCCTTCACCAGTACAACACTCCTACCACCAATGCCCCCCCCCATCTCCCTACCAGGAGTGATTTTTTTTTTTTAGCTCAGAGCCAGAAGTAAACCCTGAGCACCAAAACAAACAAAAAGTGATATGGGAGCTGGAGCTATAGGTTCCTGGGTTTCATCCCTGGGATCCCATATGGCCCCCTGAGCACAGAGCCAGGAATAATCCCAGACTATTGATGGGTGTGGCCCCAAAACAAAACAATGCAATGCAAAATGAAAAAGAAATGATGTTTGAGAACTTGAAGTCAGGGGCAGTCCTATTTGACTCTAGGGTCTTTAGACTTGGGGTTTGGCTGTATCCCAGCCCTGGGACCTGTTGTCTGGTGCCTCCTTGCTCCTTGCCACCTGCTTGCCCTTATCTCAGCAGCCCAAAACCTTTGCCAATCTTTGTTTCTACTCTTTTTTTTCTCCATGTTGTCTCTCTCCTCCTTTTGGGCAAAGTCTGGGGCCCATCTGAAACCTGGCTAGATATTCTACTGCACAGAGAGCTGGTTGCCCATACAGAACTATTACTCCTTGTTTTTGTTGTCAACCTCTTTGTCTTCTCCAATAGCCTCACATATTTCTTTTGGAGACCAGTCCTGGTCTTTATTTAAGCTTATAACCCTAATAGGCAGCACTGAGAGAATAAAAAGAAAAGATAGACAGTTTGGACTCTCCAAGAAATCCTTGGACAAAGGGAGGAAGATTTCTCTCCAGGGAGGTCCATGGAGTCCAACGAGATCCATGTAAGCATCTGAATGTTCAAAATTGTAAGACTAGCCTCAGGTTTAAAAACTAATACCTGGAGAGACTTGGATCTGGAAGCAAATATTGATGCAGGAAATAATGCACATAGTGAAAGAGTACAAGGCCAGATTCCCACCACACAAGCCTTCTGCTCCTAAGAAGGAAAGCAGCTTAGTGGAGAAAGACCTTAGATTGAGCCCTTGTTTTTCTGAAACCCAGGCTTTTATTAGCAAGAACCAGACCACACCCTAGGGTGGTAAATATGAATACCAAGTAGATAGGGACCCAGTAATCCTATCACCAGATCATGAACCCTAGAGTAGAATATGAATTCTGATTGGGTAGGACCAGTAACCTGCAAAAGTTATCTGCTATACCTGGGCAGCTTCACATTTGGACAAGGACCACAAGACCACCCTGGAGCTTCAGAGAGACTCGGAACCTCAAGTTCCTCCCCAGACAGACTGCCTTGGAATCAAACTCATTGGAAGCTGTCAGGAGAATTTTCAAGTGTGCAATACCCTATTCCTTGGAGCCCTCCCGTGAGTAGACCATGCTGAAATTATAGAAAGATTTGCTACTAGTGCTGCCCTGGAAGGGGTTGTAATAGGAAGATCTTTGACTGCTGCTGGTGACAGAACTGTTGTTGAGTTGCATAGTGTCTGAGGAGACCTCTGAGATGAAGCTTGTGGGGAACATGCTGCTGGTGGGGTCCCCTGAATTCCAAGGTGGTGGCTGTCAGGGAGCACATGCTGGGCATTGGCACTACTGCTGCCACTCCGGGTGCTGAAGAAGGGCTATGATAGGGAGTGGAACTGAGCATGGGGGCTCCAAGTGAGGAGGTAGTTCTCTTGATGCTCTCAGGGGGCTCTGTCGACTGAAAGAGCCTCAGTAGAGAGGAAGAGGCACTTTCTTCATTGGACTTCCCACCCAGTCTGGCCACCTGTGCTAGTGGGACCCCATCTTCAGATTTCACCACTGCTGAGTTGCTGCTGGTCTCAGAGCAGCACTTTTTTTTAATATGGAAATATTCACGAATTTGCATGTCATCCTTGTGCAGGGGCCATGGTAATCTTCTCTGTATCGTCCCAATTTTAGTATATATGCTGCTGAAGCAAGCACCAGAGTGACACTTTTACTTCCTCAGAAGTTACCCTTGTCAAGTTACCCTTCTCAGTTGGGATCCAGGGTCCAGTAATTGCCCTTCCCTGGGTTGTCCTGATCTCAGGGCACTTTCTTTTTTTGTTTAGGAGTCATTTTATTTTAAGTAACATTATTTATTTAATAATTTATCTAATTATATCAAAAAAGGTTTCTTCAATATCAGAAAAGGTAAAAATGGACATGTATATATGTTATAATCAAGGGATAGTGAGTATTTCCAAAATATACTCAATTATTAAAATAAATTCCATTTATTAAACTTTCTTTTGGTTTGTGAAACTTTTTTTAAATTATCTTTATTTAAACACCGTGATTACAAATATGATTGTAGTTGTATGATAACAGTCATGTAAAGAACACCCCCCTTTCACCAGTGCAAGATTCCCACCACCAATTTCCCAGATCTCCCTCATCCCCACCCCACCCACACCTGTACTCAAGACAGGCTTTCTATTTCCCTCATTCAATCACATTGTTATGATGGTTTTCAGTGTAGTTATTTCTCTAACTGCACTCATTACTCTATGTGGTGAGCCTCATGTCATGAGCTGCACTTACATGGAAAGATAGGGGGAAATAAGGGTTGGGACTGAGGCAGTAAAAGATTAGAAATGAGCTTTGTAGGGCAGTATCAAGGTCACAGTACAAGATGGATATTATGCATATATAAACTATATGCATACAATACTATCAATAGGAGACCAAGGATAAAAAATTTCCAGTGACTGTCCCAACATAAATCAGTGCTAGAACGACCCACCCTCCTCCCAAAGCGCATTTTCATTACTGTAGGGAGAGGTAGAGGGAAAGCCTGATGACCCCTATAGAGCCCACTTGGACTGGTGCCCAGGGAAGGCCTGGAGTCTAGGGGAAAAAGAGAGGGACGGAAGGGGGCCTGCCAAGCATCCCAGCTCTCCCCAGGCTAGGAAGAAGGCCTATGGCATGGGGTCTCCCAAACCCCATACCTGAGAAGAGCTGGCCTTCAAAATCAAAGGGGAAACCGGAAGCCAGATATCTGTCAGGGCACTTTCTTGAAGTGGTCATTGAGCGACAGGTTCTGGCAGATGGAGTTCTGCCAGTCAATCTTGCTGCGCTGATAGAAGAGGAAGCAGTTGGCCATGAACTGTTAGATGTGGCTGAGTGTGAGCTTGTACTTGGGCACATTCTGAATGGCCATGGTGATGAGCACTGAATATGAGAAGGGTAGGCACACCATCTTAACCAAGTCCTCAGAGCTTGTCAGGGACAACCAGCTTATGCCTTCAAACTGACTTTTTTGATGCTTAAACAAACTTTGCTCTATCTCACCTGGCCAGGAACTAGGAACAATGGCACTGAGATGCCACTGGTACAGGTGCCAACATGCCCCCTGTCTGCTCTAGTCCCTTCCCCTGAGTCATTGAATGCTATCTCTAGCACTGCTTTCTTCTTCCCTTCTTCAGGGAACAGTGACCCCTCACCCCTCCTGCATCCCTGGTGTGAATCCCCTCCTCACTGTAATGTGTCTGTAACCACCAAGTCTACCCAGGAGTCCTTTGTTTCTGCAGGCCCTGTGTTCAGAGGAAGAAAATTGGGGCTATATGAACTATCTCTTCAGGGGCTTGGAGAGATGTACAGTGGATAGAGAGCATTTACATGCATTGACCTAGGATGGATGGTTCGATCCCTGGAACCATATAGCCCTACCATGAGGGATCCCTGAGCAAAGCCAGGAATGGCCCCTAAAAGCAACAACAAACAAAAGAAATGCTGGTTAACTTACTGGATGTGGGCTGTACTCTAGAAATACCCTACCTTCTAATGATTGCTCCTACTTTCTTCACAAGGGTTCTTGGAGGAGCATTTGTTGTGCCATATTTGGAACACTTACGTGTACTTTGGAGGTTGGCTTTCTTTCTAACTTGTCCCCAGCCCTGACACTGTCTGGATCAAGAAGGTCTTGATGTGGAGCTAAAGTGATAGGACAATGGGGAGGGCACTTGCCTTGTATGCAGCCATTGAACCCACGTTCAATCTCCAATATCCCATATGGTCCTCTAACCACTTCCAGGAATGGTCCTGGAGTGCAGAACCAGGAGTGAGCCCTGAGCATTGTCAGATGTGTACTCCCCACCAAAAGAAGATTCTAGGAGGAAGTTCCTAAAAGGAACACTCAGTCTGTTCCTGCAAGTGGGAGATAGAGCTGGGGCTGGGCTTGGGGTACTCCCAAATGTACCTGCAGTTGATATACTACCAGAGCCCAAGACAGTCACTTGTGTAAACCAGGCCACATTATAGTCTTGATGGGATGGCCAGTGTTGTGTATGTAAACATTTTATGGGATTATTATGTTACTGAACCTACCCTGATTGGTGATTGTGCCCTACCCTAGGGTGTGACCTGGCATTCTGCCCCCACCCTAGGGTGGTACCTGATTCTGCTTCCACCATTGGGTGGTATCTGATCCCACCATTGGGTGGTACCTGATTCTGGGGGATAAAAACAAGGGTCTGTGGAAGGCGAGGGGCTTTTGGCTGGAACTGATGCTGAGGCTTTGGGCTTCAGTCTTGTCCTCCGAATAAAGCTGAATTTTCACAAGCCTGACTGTCTGCTAGCCTTTTACCTGCCGCTTCACCTCAGGACCTCCGGCTGAACAGGGTGGCAGATGCGTGCTCTGAGCTGGAGGGGAAAGACCTCATCCTCCATCCTTCTATCAGTCAACCCCATCAAGGCTGACTTGCAACAGGCCAGGTGCAACCATCTGCCTGTGGTCCCCCACAGGAGCTCTGGTCCCATATTGACACAGGCAGCGTTAGAGCTCAGAGTCGCCAAGCCTGATGAGATGCTCAGTCAGCATCAGGAACATGAGCTCAGAACACCAAGTTCATGACCAGCTTGGCTGCTCTGTGCCAAATCAGGCGGTACCATGCTACTTGTTCGCTCCTCTCAGTCTCAACCCTCCCAAATACGTGGTCAATTTCACCTCTCTCCTCTGGTTGCAGACACACTGTTCACCCAAGCTGGTCCCTCCATATTCAGCATCCCCCAAAAGCTTGGGGACTCTGCCTGCAAACCAGGTCCAAAGACCCTCCCTCCCTGCATTTCCAGTTCTCCCACTCCCCAACTTGGGAAGCTTAATAGCTTTAAAAATTTTACAAGTTGTAAAAACAATTAAAGCCATCATGGTAAAAAGAAGCAGAGCACGGCCTTAAAGGTGCTCGGATCCTTCACACTTCACGGTTTAAGCTCCGTCTGCAGCTCCCGGGCCCTGAGAAAACGCAGAGGCGCCCTGTGAATTTGTTGATGCCAGCTTGGACAGACTGTTTATTTTCATGATTTCATGGAAGAATTTTAATTTAATGAGTGTTTTATACTCTAATGTAAAGCATCGTTCGAGCCCTGTAATTACTGTGTCAAAATAAGTCTGCTTAAACGGCAGCTGCTTGAACTCTGGGGCGGGACAGGCCTCAGAAGGAGGCCTGAGGAAGGGAAAGAGGGGATGCATACCCCACTTCTCCCAGAGTGGCTTTATAATGGAATCAGAAATCAATGCCACCACCAAGAGGTGCAGGGGTCTCCCCTTGGGCTCATCCTTTGCTCCCAGCCTGCAACTGAGAATTCTGGGCGCAGCCCCTGGCCCAGGGTGAATTTGGTTCCCCTAAGACAGAAGGTGCTAAACTTCCCCAGTCTGTTATACTCCAACCCTGGCATGCCAACAGGGAACCAAATTTCACCCTTTCAGCTTCTCTTGCCCTTGACTTTTTCAGAACCAGAGAAAATTTTGTGTTGAATTTTTAGGCACAAACTGATTATTATTATTATTCTTCCTTTTGTTTATTGATTTGCAAGTCTGGGAGAGGTTTTTCCTTGGCCTCCAGAGAGAAGTGGACTGCAGCACTGAGCCATCCAGGTCAAGTCAAGGCCAAGTGGAACGGACCCATTCCCAGGGTCTGTCTGTCAGGCCTCTACCTGCTTTATCTCTCTGCTCCAGCGCTTGCCACCAGGCCAGTAATTCTCAGATGCTCAGACATCTCCCTAATAGAGCATAGAGTGGCCTTTCCAGAGGCAGACTGAGACCTTCTCTTTCATTGTACCCCCTTTCCCTTGTGTCTGGACAAAGGATCTCCCAGAACAAGTCACTGGAACGTCTTTTCTGAGGTGAAAAATTCCCCCCTTCTCATGTTAAGGTATTCAGATTTGTGCCCATTGTTCTAAGTCCAAGAATCCACCCTGCAATTGGAACTTACCATTATTCCCTCCTGGCTCCATGAAGAGCCCTGTGCCTGGGAGATGCCAGGGATGCCCCTGACCGGTTCCTGACATGAGCTTGTGTAGCACACATTGAAGACATTTGTCTGGGGTCTGGAGCAATAGCACAGTGGGTAGGGTGTTTGCCTTGCACATGGCTAACGCGGTACAGACCTGGGTTTGATTCCCCGGCATCCCACAAGGTCCCCCAAGCTTGCCAGGAGAGATTTCTGAGTGCAGAAACAGGAGTTACCCCTGTGTGCTATGGTGTGGCCCCAAAACATAAATAAAATTTCTTAAAAAAAAAAAAAAGGGGGAAGACACTTGCCACAAGGAAGCCACGTGATCTGCACACAACTCATAGCTATTACGTCATCTCCATCCCCATTTGTCTATTGCCAGACCATCCTACCATCGCAAGTTGGCCTGGTGGTGGTGGTGGTGTGTTTTCCAGAGTTAGAGCTGCACTTGACTTGGGTCCTTCCTTCCTGGAATCTTAGGCTTCGGTGAAATAAAATGATCAGAATTTATAGGAGAAAAGACTCTCATTATATTGAGATGCAAATCAAAGGCGCTTTGAAAATGTGCCTTTGCACACTGTTTAGGCCATCTGCTTTTTTATTTAGGGGGTGGGGGCACACCCAGTTTTGCTCAATACTCAATCTTGGCTCTGTGCTCAGAAGTCACTCCTAGTGGGGCTGGGCTCTGGGACCATATGAGATGCCAAGAATCAAAACCCAGATTTTCTGTATGTGATAAAGCAAGTATAAGAGCTAAGAAAGTTGCTTGCTTCTCTGAAATGTCAACCAATTGATTTTTAAAATGTTATTATTATTTAATATTTTTTGGTTTTGAGCCATTGCTGGCAGTGTTCAGGATTTACTCCTGGTTCAGTGCTCAGGGATCATTTCTGGTGGTGCTCTGGGGAATCATATATGGTGCTGGGAATAGAACCCAGGTCAGCTGAGTGCAAAGCAATTGCCTTACCCACTGAATTATGTCTCTGGACCCCATTTATGTTTTACTTTGACAGTGAATGTATGCGTTCCAGTTTGCCTATTGGGGATCGAATACCCATTTTCTAAATTTCTAGCTCTATGGGCTTCCCTGAAAGACAGAAACTTTGCTGTTGAACTGTTGGATTTAGTCACAGTTGACATTTAGTGGATGTATTAGGTGGGGGAAGGTGGGATTCCTCCCAAACAGTAATTGAAGGCCATTTCTAGAGACATTTGGTTCAAAACTCAGCCTGCAGACCCAAGGCTACACTGTCCCAGTGATGTTGGAGTATTTGTGGCAACATCCAAAGATGCTGGCATAGCTTGGGGCTGCTGAGGGATTTGAATTTTGCACTCAGGGCGGCTGTGAAGTGGAACAACTGTTCTGCTTACTCCATCTTCAGCAATCCTTATGGTGTGTGGCAACTCCCTCATAGTTGTGCTCTCTTCTCTCCAGGCCTTTCCTACGCCAGCTGTCCAGCACCATTTTGGGCCAAGATTTCTGACCTTTATCTAACTCCTCTATGGTATTGAGTTAAAAATTCCCAGGAAATTCATGAAGCCCTGTTACAAGTGATTCATTAGGGAAAGTAAGGGAGAGGCATGGTCTCAGTGGATACTCTGAGGTATCAGCATAGCTTGGGCACCTCCATGCCAGCGAGGTGTTGGGATTCAGGAAAGAAGAGTGGGGGGTGCAATTTAGGTCCCATGTCTGGCAGCAGCAATAATCCATCTTTTTATTTTTATAATTACTTTATTTAAGTACCATAGTTACAAAATTGTTCATGGTTGAGTTTTAGTCACTCCAACACTCTTCACCAGTGCACATTTCCATTCACCAGTGTCCTTAGCTTCCTTCCACTCATCCTTCCCCATCTGCCTCTGGGGCAGGCATTTTACTTATATCTCTCTCTTTCTCTCTCTGCTCTTCTTTATTGACATTAGTTTGCATTATTGCTAATGAAAGGGTACCACATGTATCACTTTATCTTCTTTCAGCACCCAGTTCTCCTCCAGAGTGATCAGTTCCAATAATAATTGTTACAATGGACCATTCATTACCTAACTGCTCTCATTGCTCTTTATGGCAAGTTTCCGACCATAGACTGGTCTACCTAGTTTTCGTCTCTATTGTCTCTGGATATTATTATCATAGGATCTTTTATTTTTCTTACATCCCATAAATGAGTGAGATTGCAATAACCCATCTTGCTCTCTGCGAGAGTCTGCCTGTCCCATCCCCCTGTTCTATTCATGTATCTACTACCTCTTGGTGACAGTCAATTGCCTGCACGGGGCCTCCCAGTCTTGCCAGCCACATTCCTCCTCCATTCACCGGGGGCAGCAACCAGCTTGGAAAAGTGTTGGCAGAGACCATTTGTGAGGGGCAGCCAAGCAGCCAAGCTTCAGGGCCGGACGCTCCATTTCTAAGCGCCCCAGAGCCTGGTGGAAAGAAAAAAAAAAAAGTTCCCATTTTGCGCCTCTGATGCCTCTAAATTGTCCCTTGGATTTATTTCAAAGCAAAGAGAAGCAGCGAAGATTGCAATTCTGAGGCTGTAGTTGCTCGTTTTAACTCAATTACATTTTGACAATTCGGAATGAAACTTGGGGCCCTGTCTTTGTCTCAGCCCCCCCATCCCCCTCCCAGCCCGGCCTTGTATCAGAACAGTCAGCTCCAGGGACATGGTGAGTGTCAGGACTAACGATCTTTGACAAGGGCATTTAGCGGTTGTAATTCAAATCTAATTCAGAACATCTTAGCACGGGACCTGTCAGGTCCTTAAAATGCGCTGTAACTACAAAACCAAGGGCAGTGGTCCCCAAGCTGGCTCTGGGCGGCCTCAAGTTGATAATGTCGACAAGAGCAGTTACAATTAGGGGTTCTTTCCAGCATACTAAACTAATTTACAGTACTCTGGAAAAGTGGGAAAAGGACCCCGAGGCTTCAAATCCCGGGACTTCTAGATTTCAAATCCGCAGCACATAAAAATACAATTAGACTTCAGCACAAGACAGTTTTCGGTGAGTGCCCGCCTTTCCAGTTCTCTTCTGTGTACTTTTGGCCCTTAAAAAGAGAGAGAGATGCTTAAAAAAAATGCATGCATGTGTGTAGTTCAAACAAAATAATAATAGTGAACTCTCAACCACACACACACACACACACACACACACACACACACACACACACACACACACGAAAAAAAAGATCCTTGTCAGCTCTTATTAGGATCATGTGGTGGATTTGTTGAACCTAAGTTGGTCATGTACCTATTTATTATTGGTAGATGCTGCTTGTAATCTAATCTGTCTTAATTGCAGAGGGTTTCTTCATAGGGTTCCTCATTTGGAGCACAAAGAATACAATGTTGGGGTGGCCTGGGTGATTGGGTCTGAGAATGAGAAGCTGAGGGGATGAAAAAGTTGAAAAAGTGGGGGTTAGGGATTGGACACAGATTAAATGAGGGTGCCATCCTGCATTTTTTACCTCAGAACAGAGCATAGACTACGGAAAAGTGCCCAGGTGACCCACGGAAGCAGTTTGCATGCTTCCAAGGGACCGCCTGCATGTGGGGATAAAGGCTAATGGGAGTGTTTGCAGATTTGGCTTTTATGATTTATCTACTTTTATGCACAACAATATAACCCCTCTACTCAGGGGACTCGTAAATGTAAATTTTTGCTTCCCAAATTACAAAGCAAGTCAATTATTGGGGAATGAGTCATTCATTCAAAAGTGTCAGTAGTGTGATGTGTTAACCATCAGGAAATTTTACACCAATTGGAATTATAAACACCAGATTTAAAACAAGAAGGAAAAGAGAAAAAGAAAATCTTCGCTGGCAGTTAGCTCTGTTGATGAATGGGGCCTCCTGTTGGAACCTCTGTGCCCCCACCACTGCTGGAGTACATGGACTCAGAGACTCCTGCTTTCTTGTTCCTAATCTAAAGTCTTCGAACTTTGAAGAGTGGTGCAGGCATGTCAGGGACATAAGGAGCTGATGGAGGGAGAGGGGTGTCAGAGCCCCACTAGCTGCCCTATGTAGAGATCAGAATGAGTTCTCAGTCCTGACCTCCAGGGATGCCCACTCTCAGTCTTTGCTTCCTCTGTAAGGTGCTGGTCCTGGAAGCTGAGAGCACATTCTCACAAGTCTTCCTTCTCCTTGATGGGCAATTGGCACCTTGGAAATGGCATCTTGACATTCCCAGGATGCAGGACTTCAGTACATTTTATGTAGGGATAGATCACAGTGGAGTATCAACAGGGCAAATGTAGGGCTATGTCCAGAGCTCATAGCATGAGATAGGGTGGAGTAGCCCTACTATCAGAGTGGGGTGTGGCCATCATTGAGGCTTCTGGTTGCTCATGCTTTATGGCTCAGTGTCTCCTTGGAGGTCTGGTGTGCCCCAAGGCTTGGATCTACCA
Organism: Suncus etruscus; assembly: GCF_024139225.1. NCBI lineage: Eukaryota > Metazoa > Chordata > Mammalia > Eulipotyphla > Soricidae > Suncus > Suncus etruscus. Next base: position 38,870,959 of record NC_064850.1, on the reverse strand, counting down.
ATAGAGCTAAACAGATCTGAGCAATCTTTGCCTTCTCTCCCTGTAGACAGCAAGGTCAAGTAGTTCCAGATATGATTAAAAGCAAAGACTCCAAGGTTTCTCTTGAGGACTTTGTCATCTTTCATCTGTCTGACCGGGGGCATGGGAAGCCCCTATTTGGAATGGGGAAGGACTCTGGCCTTCCTGGGAAATGTCCCCTTTGTGAAAAGCTCCTGGTTTGTCACCTCCCAGTCTCAGTAGTGAATCACAATCTCCCACAGAATAAGCAGTTGTGTGGGGCCATCTTGTTTCCTTCACTCACTGAGGTACCTACTTCCATAGTTCCTCGGGATTGCCCACTTCCCATGTACCTCAGAAGGGTACATGTACCCCAGAAGGGGACCAGGGAGGTCTGTGGAGGGCTGGCACCAGGGCCCTGAGTGGTATAAGAAGGATACATGGGACTTTAAACATGAATGATGGGACTGGGGAGATGGCTCGAGGTGAAGGCTTACTTACCTTACTACACCAAATTCATCCCTGGCACTGCCATGCTCCTGCCCCCATTACCAGCAAGTATGCCTTCTCTGGTGACCTCCCTATTCTACTCCAGGCCCTAAGTATGAGATCATTTGGCTAGGGGGACTGAGTATTTTTAGGGTGGCCTTGAGACCTGCTGAGTTGAGCCAGAAAGCCCTTCCCACCCATCCCCCCAAAAATGTATATAATCTCCTTAGCCTGATTTTCACTTTCCTGCTATTCCTCTTGGAGCTTTGAATACACAAATACCTGTCACAGACTTCCTGAAGATAAATGTGCTCATTCCCAAGCCCTTTAGACCCCAAAGTCCCTTCTCTCTGGCTACCCTGGACTCAACATGTTGGTCCCACCCCCAGCTAGGGAGAGCTCTTCTTTGTAAGTCCAAGGGAAAGGACCAATCCTGGGGTTTCCTGCCTGTTTGCCCACCCATCAAAGACCATTTATTTATTTATTTATTTATTTATTTATTTATTTATTTATTTTTGGTTTTTGGGCCACACCCGGTGACACTCAGGGGTTACTCCTGGCTATGTGCTCAGAAGTCGCTCCTGGCTTGGGGGGCCATATGGGACTCCGGGAGATCGAACCGCGGTCCGTCCTAGGCTAGCGCTGGCAAGACAGACATCTTACTTCTAGTGCCACCGTGCTGACCCCCAAAGATCTTTTTCAACTGGAATCTGACCCTGCTTCTGAGATGCCTCAGTTCCAAACCCTTGTTAAATTACCATATGTACTCAAGTATAAACCGACCCAAGTATAAGCCACCCCCCAAATTTTACCCTAAAAACTGGGAAAACTTAATGACTCGAGTATAAGCAGAGGTGGAAAATGCAACAGCCACTGGTAAATTTCAAAAATAAAATATATTTTTATATATTACAAAAATTACAATAATTGAGGAATCAATAAGTTAAATGTTTTTCAATATTTATTGCTAAAGAAAAATTGTAAACTAGCAACAATAGCTTTAAAACTTTAAAGTGCAGAAAACTGTAACTTAACAGGTAATCAAGCTAAGTCACAAAGGTTAAAATCCTTCAGAACTGGACTGTCCTCCTCCTCATCCAAACAGAGTTTCAGCTGTATCTGATGTGAGGGTATCAGCATAGACATTGTCATCATCACTGAGTTTGCAGATATCATCATCACTGCTGTTGGTCTCATACAAAATGCAGAATATTTTGGGTTAAATAGTTCAGTGGCACATGGTTCAGTTTAGCCGCTCACCTCTTCAGCTCAGCTGCAACTTGTGGACTGAGCTGAAGCACCATTCCCTCCAGCAGACGGCAAAAGACGACTGGAGACCATGTGCATGTGCACCAAATCAGATAACCTGTGTGACCCACGTTTGGTTTTTTGGCACAAAATATTCGAATATATATGGTAACTTTCAATATCCCCCTCTGGGGAGTGGAAATAACACCTAAATAGCTGCAGTGTCATTTTAGGAGGCAATAGTGCTAAAAATTGGAAGCACAGGCTTACCAGTGAGTATGAAGTATCTCCTGAGAGGGAGACCACTGGGCTCAGAGGTACATACTCTTACTGTTTCCATCTGAGTACAGGGTGAGGTGTCTTTCCTTCTGGCACCTCATTTGGGGAAACTTCTGCTAAGTGTGATTGGGGGCAGAAAACTCTTGGCCAATAAAACCCTGAATTCTTTCTTTAAATAATATTTTATTTAAACACCTTGATTACAAACATGGTTGTAGTTGGGTTTCAGTCATGTAAAGAACAGCCCCATCACCAGTGCAGTATTCCCATCACCAATGTCCCAGATCTCCCTCCTCCCCACCCCACCTCCGCCTGTACTCTAGACAGGCTTTCTATTTCCCTCATACATTCTCATTGTTAGGATAGTTATCAATGTAGTTATTTATCTAACTAAACTTATCACTGTTTGTGGTGAACTTCATGAAGTGAGCTGTAACTTCCAGCCATCCTCTCTTTTGTCTCTGAAAATTATTGCAAGAATGTCTTTCATTTTTCTTAAATAGATGGGTGAGACCATTCTGCATCTTTTTTTTCTCTCTCTCTCTCTGAATTATTTCACTCAGCATAATAGATTCCTGTACATCCATGTATAGGAAAATTTCATGACTTCATCTCTCCTGATGGCTGCATAGTATTTTATTGTGTATATGTACCACAGTTTCTTTAGCCATTCATCTGTTGAAGGTCATCTTGAAAACCCTGAATTCTTAAATTTCAGACTATCTTTATTTGGACTACAAAGGATGCAAAAATTATCCTTGGGTCCAGGAAAATGGCATAATGGGCTGAGTACATGTTTTGCATGCAGGAGACCCAAATTCAATCCTCACCACTGCACGGTCTCTTGAGCACCACCAGGAGTAACCCCTAGCATAAAGCTAGAATTAGGTTCTAAGTACCACCAGGTGTGGCCCTATCACAACAAACAAAATCCCAGGACACCCAACTCTTATTTTCACCTTAATAAAGAAGATGAAAAGGAATTCAGTTTTGATATTCCTGTACAATTTCCAAGAGATCTTTTAGATCAATTGCTGCAATTATCATTGGAAGTAAAATCACTATTAGTCCCTCTAACTCCCCTTGTATTCTTGCACAAAATACCAAAGATTAAGGAATTTGAGGGACTTGTCCAGGCTCACAGAACAGAAATGCAGGTCTAGGAGACAGCCTGATTTTTTTCTCCATAGGGATCCTCTTTGGAAGTCCCCTGGTTTCTGGGCATGAGGCAGAGTGGAGGACAGACAGTCTAGTTCCAGTTGAACTGAAGAATGAGTTAACAGAAATCTCCCAAAGTTAATGCTTAACCTGAGTCTTTGCCCTCTTCCCACTACTTGGGATCCAAGAACCAGCTGGTCTCCTAGTCTCCTGTCCTCCTTCCTGGCAGACAGCACCAGGCACCACTCCTACTCTCAATGTCTTCCATTTTCCTTGATCCCACACCAGCAGCCTTGCTGAATGGATCCTGCACCGCTACTTTTTGGTCCCCACCCAGATTCAGGGCTGAATTTTCTGCCCTAACTGTAGACTGGGGATTTTAAGCAATTCCCCTCCTGTTGTTGATAGTAAGATATAATTGTGGATTTACTTGCTTTATAGATTTATACATACCTAAGATTCAAAACCAGAAAGCTCAGATTGTAAACATAAACAACATAACAGCCAACTCAAAGTAAGGGTTCCCCTGACATTAGTGGTGGGAAATGGATTCTGAGAAGAGATGGAATATGGTATAAAACCCAAATATCAGGAATAATTTTTAAAACTCGATTTCATGGTGATTAAGCAAAAACAAAACAAAATGGTGCTCCAAGCCTACCCCTGTATATCCTGCCTAAGGAAATCTCATACCTCCATTATTACTTACCAGACCAGAGATACGGATACAGAACTCCTGTATCTATCTGCTTGTTTGCATTCCTGCATAAGGAGTCTTTTTCTTTCTTTCTTTCTTTCTTTCTTTCTTTCTTTCTTTCTTTCTTTCTTTCTTTCTTTCTTTCTTTCTTTCTTCTTTCTTTTTTCTTTCTTTCTTTCTTTCTTTCTTTCTTTTCTTTCTTTCTTCTTTCTTTCTTTCTTTCTTTCTTTCTTTCTTTCTTTCTTTCTTTCTTTCTTTCTTTCTTTCTTCCTTCCTTCCTTCCTTCCATCCTTCCTTCCTTCCTTCCTTCCTTCCTTCCTTCCTTCCTTCCTTCCTTCCTTCCTTCCTTCCTTCCTTCCTTCTTCCTTCCTTTCTTTCTTTCTTTCTTTTTCTTTCTTTCTTTCTTTTTTCTTCTTTCTTTCTTTCTTTTTCTCTCTTTCTTCTTTCTCTCTCTCTTCTTCTTTCTTTCTTTTCTCTCTCTCTTTCTCTCTTTCTCTCTTTCTCTCTCTTCTCTTTCTTCTTTCTTTCTTTCTTTCTTTCTTTCTTTCTTTCTTCTTTCTTTCTTTCTTTCTTCTTTCTTTCTTCTCTTCTTTCTTTCTTTCTTTCTTTCTTCTCTCTTCTCTTTCTTTCTTTTTTTTTCTTTTTTTTTTTTTCTCTCTTTTTCTTCCATTTATTTAGTTATTTGTTTTCTTTCTATTTCTTTTCTTTTTTTTAATGCATAATTTTTTTTTATTTAAACACCTTGATTACATACATGATTGTGTTTGGGTTTCAGTCATAAAAGGAACACCACCCATCACCAGTGCAACATTCCCATCACCCAAGTCCCAAATCTCCCTCCTCCCCACCCAACCCCCGCCTGTACCCTAAACAGGCTCTACATTTCCCTCATACATTCTCAATATTAGGACAGTTCAAAATGTAGTTATTTCTCTAACTAAACTCATCACTCTTTGTGGTGAGCTTCCTGAGGTGAGCTGGAACTTCCAGCTCTTTTCTCTTTTGTGTCTGAAAATTATTATTACAAGGGTGTCTTTCATTTTTCTTAAAACCCATAGATGAGTGAGACCATTCTGCGTTTTTCTCTCTCTCTCTGACTTATTTCACTCAGCATAATAGATTCCATGTACATCCATGTATAGGAAAATTTCATGACTTCATCTCTCCTGACAGCTGCATAATATTCCATTGTGTATATGTACCACAGTTTCTTTAGCCATTCGTCTGTTGAAGGGCATCTTGGTTGTTTCCAGAGTCTTGCTATGGTAAATAGAGCTGCAATGAATATAGGTGTAAGGAAGGGGTTTTTGTATTGTATTTTTGTGTTCCTAGGGTATATTCCTAGGAGTGGTATAGCTGGATCGTATGGGAGCTCGATTTCCAGTTTTTGGAGGAATCTCCATATCGCTTTCCATAAAGGTTGAACTAGACAGCATTCCCACCAGCAGTGGATAAGAGTTCCTTTCTCTCCACATCCCCGCCAACACTGTTTATTCTCATTCTTTGTGATGTGTGCCATTCTCTGGGGTGTGAGGCGGTATCTCATCGTTGTTTTGATTTGCATCTCCCTGATGATTAGTGATGTGGAACATTTTTTCATGTGTCTTTTGGCCATGCGTATTTCTTCTTTGTCAAAGTGTCTGTTCATTTCTTCTCCCCATTTTTTGATGGGGTTAGATGTTTTTTTCTTGTAAAGTTCTGTCAGTGCCTTGTATATTTTGGAGATTAGCCCCTTATCTGATGGGTATTGGGTGAATAGTTTCTCCCACTCAGTGGGTGGCTCTTGTATCCTGGGCACTATTTCCTTTGAGGTGCAGAAGCTTCTCAGCTTAATATATTCCCATCTGTTAATCTCTGCTTTCACTTGCTTGGAGAGTGCAGTTTCCTCCTTGAAGATGCCTGTAATGTCCTGTAGTGTTTTGCCTATGTGCTGTTCTATATATCTTATGGTTTTGGGGCTGATATCGAGGTCTTTAATCCATTTGGATTTTACCTTTGTACATGATGTTAGCTGGGGGTCTAAGTTTAATTTTTTGCAAGTGGCTATCCAATTGTGCCAACACCACTTGTTGAAGAGGCTTTCCCTGCTCCATTTAGGATTTCCTGCTCCTTTATCAAAAATTAGATGGTTGTATCTCTGGGGAACATTTTCTGAGTATTCAAGCCTATTCCACTGATCTGAGGACCTATCCTTATTCCAATACCATGCTGTTTTGATAACTGTTGCTTTGTAGTACAGTTTAAAGTTGGGGAAAGTAATTCCTCCCATATTCTTTTTCCCAATGATTGCTTTAGCTATTCGAGGGTGTTTATTGTTCCAAATGAATTTCAAAAGTGTCTGATCCACTTCTTTGAAGAATGTCATGGGTATCTTTAGAGGGATGGCATTAAATCTGTATAATGCCTTGGGGAGTATTGCCATTTTGATGATGTTAATCCTGCCAATCCATGAGCAGGGTATGTGTTTCCATTTCCGTGTGTCCTCTCTTATTTCTTGGAGCAGAGTTTTATAGTTTTCTCTGTATAGGTCCTTCACATATTTAGTCAAGTTGATTCCAAGATATTTGAGTTTGTGTGGTACTATTGTGAATGGGGTTGTTTTCTTAATGTCCATTTCATCCTTATTACTATTGGTATATAGAAAGGCCATTGATTTTTTGTGTGTTAATTTTGTAGCCTGCCACCTTGCTATATGAGTCTATTGTTTCTAGAAGCTTTTTGATAGAGTCTTTAGGGTTTTCTAAGTAGAGTATCATGTCATTGCAAACAGTGAGAGCTTGACTTCTTCCTTTCCTATCTGGATTCCCTTGATATCCTTTTCTTACCTAATCGCTATAGCAAGTACTTCCAGTGCTATGTTGAATAGGAGTGGTGAGAGAGGACAGCCTTGTCTTGTGCCAGAATTTAGAGGGAAGGCTTTCAGTTTTTCTCCATTGAGGATAATATTTGCCACTGGCTTGTGGTAGATGGCCTTCACTATATTGAGAAAGGTTCCCTCCATTCCCATCTTGCTGAGAGTTTTGATCAAGAATGGGTGTTGGACCTTATCAAATGCTTTCTCTGCATCTATTGATATGATCATGTGGTTTTTATTTTTCTTGTTATTGATGTTGTGTATTATGTTGATAGATTTACGGATGTTAAACCAGCCTTGCATTCCTGGGATGAAACCTACTTGATCGTAGTGGATGATCTTCTTAACGAGGCATTGAATCCTATTTGCCAGGATTTTGTTGAGGATCTTTGCATCTGCATTCATCAGTGATATTGGTCTGTAATTTTCTTTTTTGGTAGCATCTCTGTCTGGTTTAGGTATCAAGGTGATGTTGGCTTCATAAAAGCTATTTGGAAGTGTTTCTGTTTGTTCAATTTCATGAAAGAGTCTTGCCAAGATTGGCAGTAGTTCCTCTTGGAAAGTTTGATAGAATTCATTAGTGAATCCATCTGGACCTGGGCTTTTGTTTTTCGGCAGACATTTGATTACTGTTTTAATTTCATCAATGGTGATGGGGGTGTTTAGATATGCTACATCCTCTTCCTTCAACCGTGGAAGATTATAAGAGTCCAAGAATTTATCCATTTCTTCCAGGTTCTCATTTTTTAGTGGCGTAGAGTTTTTCAAAGTAGTTTCTGATTACCCTTTGAATCTCTGTCATATCAGTAGTGATCTCTCCTTTTTCATTCCTGATACGAGTTATCAAGTTTCTCTCTCTCTTTCTTTGTTAGGTTTGCCAGTGGTCTATCAATCTTGTTTATTTTTTCAAAGAACCAACTTCTGCTTTCGTTGATCTTTCGGATTGTTTTTTGAGTTTCCACTTCGTTGATTTCTGCTCTCAGCTTTGTTATTTCCTTCTGTCTTCCTATTCTTGGGTCCTTTTGTTGAGCATTTTCTAGTTCTATTAGCTGTGTCATTAAGCTACTCAGGTAAGCTCCTTCTTCCTTCCTGATGTGTGCTTGCAAAGCTATAAATTTTCCTCTCAGTACTGCTTTTGCTGTGTCCCATAAGTTCTGAGAGTTTGTGTCTTTATTGTCATTTGTTTCCAGGAACCTTTTTATTTCCTCCTTGATTTCATCTCGGACCCACTGGTTATTGAGCATGAGGCTGTTTAACTTCCAGGTGTTAAAGTGTTTCTTCTGAGTCCCTTTGGAGTTCACAAATAATTTCAGAGCCTTGTGGTCAGCGAAGGTAGTCTGCAAAATTTCTATCCTCTTGATCTTATGGAGGTATGTTTTATGTGCCAGCATGTAGTCTATCCTGGAGAATGTCCCATGTACATTGGAGAAGAATGTGTATCCAGGTTTCTGGGGATGGAGTGTCCTATATATATCCACTAGGCCTCTTTATTCCATTTCTCTCCTCAGGTCTAGTATATTCTTGTTGGGTTTCAGTCTGGTTGACCTGTCCAGTGTTGACAAAGCCGTGTTAAGGTCCCCCACAATTATTGTGTTGTTGTTGATATTATTTTTCAGATTTGTCAACAGTTGTATTAAATATTTTGCTGGCCCCTCATTCGGTGCATATATGTTTAGGAGAGTGAATTCTTCCTGCTCTACGTACCCCTTGATTAATATAAAATGTCCGTCTTTGTCCCTTACAACCTTCCTGAGTATAAAGTTTGCATTATCTGATATTAGTATGGCCACTCCAGCTTTTTTATGGGTGTTGTTTGCTTGGATAACTTTTCTCCAGCCTTTTATTTTGAGTCTATGTTTGTTCTGACTATTCAGGTGCGTTTCTTGTAGGCAGCAGAAGGTTGGATTGAGTTTTTTGATCCATTTAGCCACTCTGTGTCTCTTAACTGGTGCATTTAGTCCATTGACGTTGAGAGAAAGAATTGTCCTGGGATTTAACGCCATCTTTATTTCAAAATTTGGTGTGTCTTTTGGGTAGTCTTGTCTTAGATTAGGTCTTTCAGTTTTTCTCTTAAGACTGGTTTTGTGTCTGTGAAGTTTCTGAGCTGTTTTTTGTCTGTGAAACCATGTATTCTTCCATCAAACCGGAAAGTGAGTTTTGCTGGGTATAGTATTCTGGGTGAAGCATTCATTTCATTCAGTCATGTCACAATATCCCACCACTGCTTTCTGGCATTGAGCGTTTCTGGTGACAGGTCTGCTGTAAATCTCAGGGAAGCTTGCTTGAACATGATTTCCCCTTTTGATCTTGCTGTTTTCAGAATTCTGTCTCTATCTGTGGGATTTGTCATTGTGACTAGGATGTGTCTTGGGGTGGTTTTTCTGGGGTCTCTTTTGGTTGGTACTCTTCGGGCATGCAGGATTTGATCACATATATTCTTTAGCTCTGGGAGTTTCTCTTTAATGATGTTCTTGACCATTAATTCTTCCTGGAAATTTTCTTCCTGGGTCTCTGGGACTCCAATGATTCTTAAGTTGTTTCTGTTGATCTTATCATAGACTTCTATTTTCGTCTGTTCCCATTCTTTGACTAATTTTTCCATTGTCTGCTCATTTGCTTTAAGTTTTTTGTCCAATCTCTCCTGCTGTATGGAATTGTTATGTATCTCATCTTCCACAGCACCAAGTCTATTCTCAGCTTCTGATACCCTGTCCCAGAGCTTATCCATTTTGTCATTCACTTCGTTTACTGACTTTTTCAGTCCTGTTAGTTGACATGTTATTTCAGTTTGGAGTTTTGTCATTTCTGCCTTCATATTTTCTTGGTTCTTATTAGTGTTCTGTTCAACTCGATCCATGGTTTCTTGGAGTCTGTTGAGCACCTTCCATATTGCTAGTCTAAAGTCCTTATCTGAGAGGTTGATTAGTTGTTCAGTCATTATCTGGTCCTCAGAATTGTCATCTTCATTCTCTATGTCTGATGCTGGCCTGCGTTGTTTCCCCATTGTCACACTTGTATTGTGGGTTTTTCTACGTGTTGTAGTGGTATTCATTGTCTATATGATGTAGGCAGCACACTCCTCTGGCTCCTCCCTTTCTGGATGGGCTGACTTGCCTCTAAGGGGGGGAGTCCTCCGTGGATGAAGCCTCACACTGGGTCAAATCTTAGGCCGAGCATGCAACAGAGAAGACAGTCCAGAGAGAAATGTTTGCTTCGTGATATAGCGCCGTTCTTAGTGTGATTTTTCCTTCTTGTTGCAATGGAGTTCTTTCCTTAGAAAGAGTGCAAGGCCGCGTAGCGAAGCGGAGCGGCCGTGCTCCTCTGAGCCTCTTTTTGCCCCACTCGCAAGAGTTTCACGCAAGAGGACAGTAGACAGACATAGACAGGTCACACTCACAGTCTTTCACAGCTGAGCCCATTGGGCCGGTGTACTTTCGCGATTTTCCCCGCCTGGTGTCACACACAGGGAGCCAGCTTTTGCAAAGGTTAGCCGGTTTTTCTCTTTCTTTCTTTGTTTCTTTGTTTCTTTGTTTCTTTCTTTCTCTCTTTCTCTCTTTCTTTCTCCTCTTTCCCTCTCTTTCTCTCTTCTCTCTCTTCTTCCTTCCTTCCTTTTCTTCCTTCCTTCTCTTCCTTTCTTTTTCTTCTCTTTCTTTCTTTCTTCTTTTCTTTCTTCTTTCTTTCTTTCTTTTCTTTCTTTCTTCCTTCTTCCTTTTCTTCTTCCTCCTTTTCTTCCTCCTTCCTTTCTTTCTTTCTTTCCTTTTCTTTCTTTCTTTTCTTTCTTTCTTTCTTTTCTTTCTTCTTCTTTCTTTCTTTCTTTGTTCTTTCTTTTTTTTCTTTCTCTTTCTCTTTCTTTCTTTTCTTCCTTTCTTCTTTCTTCTTTCTTTTTCTCTTCTTTCTTTCTTTTCTTTCTTTCTTTCTTTCTTTCTTTTCTTTCTTTCTTTTCTTTTTCTTTCTTTATTTCTTCCTTCCTTTCTTTCTTTTTCTTCTCTTCCTCCTTCCTTTCTTTATTTCTTCCTTCCTTTTCTTTCTTTCTTTCTTTTCTTTCTCTTTCTTTCTTCTTCTTTCTTTCTTTTCTTTTTCTTTCTTTTTCTTTCTTTCTTTCTTTTCTTTCTTTCTTTCTTTCTTTCTTTCTTTCTTTCTTTCTTTCTTTCTTTTCTTTCTTTCTTTCTTTCTTTCTTTCTTTCTTCTTTCTTTCTTCTTCCTTCCTTCCTTCCTTCCTTCCTTCCTTCCTTCCTTCCTTCCTTCCTTCCTTTCTTTCTTTCTTTCTTTTCTTTTCTTTCTTTCTTTCTTCTTCTTTTTTTTCTTTTTTTTTTTCTTTCTTTCTTTTCTTTTTTCTTTCTTTCTTTCTTTCTTCCTTCCTTCCTTCTTTTTCTTTCTTCTCCTTCCCTCTGTCCTTTTTACTTTTCTTTTTTCATTTTTCTTTCTTTCTTTCTTTCTTCCTTCCTTCCTTCCTTCCTTCTTTCTCTCTTTCTTTCTCTCTCTCTTTCTTTCTTTCTTTTTCTTTTCTTTCTTCTTTTCTTTCTTTCTTTCTTCTTTCTTTCTTTTCTTTTTCTTTCTTTCTTTCTTTCTTTTTCTTTCTTTTTTTCTTTCTTCTCCTTCCCTCTGTCCTTTTTACTTTTCTTTTTTCATTTTTACTTTTCTTTTTTCATTTTTCTTCCTCCCTCCCTCCCTCCCTCCCTCCCTCCCTCCCTTCCTTCCTCCTTCCTTCCTTCCTTCCTTCCTTCCTTCCTTCCTTCCTTCCTTCCTTCCTTCCTTCCTCCTTCCTTCCTTCCTTCCTTCCTTCCTTCCTTCCTTTCTTCCTCTTTTTTTCTTTGTTCATTATCTTGTGTATTAACCTACTTTCCATGCAACTATAAGCAAGCTTCTTTTGTTCCCCCACCAATGTCTCAAGGACCCCTTCCACTCACACCCCTTCACCCCACCCACCTCACTCTGTATCCCCCAGGTAGGTTCAGTTCTGTAGATAAAATCTTCCATTCTGATAACTCTAGCCACTTGTTCCCCTTTTGTTTTTGTTTTTGTTTTTGGGTCACACCTGGCAGTGCTCAAGGGTTACTCCTGGCTCTATGCTCAGAAATTGCTCCTGGTAGGCTTGGGGGACCATATATGATGCCAGGATTCAAAACAATGTCCTTCTGCATGCAAGGCAAACACCCTACCTCCATGCTATCTCTCTGGCCCCCACTTGTTCTCTTTTTATACTTATTTATATTCCACATAAGACATATTCTCCTTTCAATTGTGTAAGTGGTCACACACTTGTATAATATATACACATGTGCACTTGCATACACACACATACCCCTACTAAGATTCCATGAAGTGTAAATAATTGATAAGTTGATAAACAGTTTAAAACTATGGTTTTGCTTATACAGGCATGTAGATAAAAAAAATCTATAGTTTGAGGGCCAGAGAGATTATATAGTAGGTAGGACACTTGTAAGGTAAGTGTCCAGTCTGGATTTTATCCAATATGGTTTCCTGATCATTGCTATTAGTAATTTCTAAGTGTAGAGCCAGGAGTTGCCCTTGAGCATTGCTGAGTGTAGCCCCCTATAAAAAACCCACAAAAATTAATAGTATAAATAATTCTATGCCAATACATTTTAAAACTTACACAAAATTTTCTAAAAAATATATATAATTTAATAAGAGTGAGAAGGAGAGAATTTTTAAATGTTAATGGAAAATTTAAAGAGATCTATAAAATATGTTTTATCTTAAAATAGTAATATGGGTTTTACATTAAAAATATATTATCCGCCTCTCAAATTGAGGGTACCAAGGGTACCAAGACCAAACAGTTGTATGATCATTAAGTAGTAATAAAAATTATCGGACTTAAATACCAAAACCAATCCAATGACAACAGATCGATACCCAAGCTACAACAAGCTTGACACAGAGGGGACTACTTATACTAGCAGCCTAGTGGGGGAGGGGAATATGGGGGTGAAGGGAGGACAACTTTGGTGGTGGGAATTCCTCTGATTCAATGTAAATATGTACCTAAAATATTATTGTGAAAGATATGTAATTCACTTTGATCAAAATAAAAATAGTTATAAAAATATATTATAACTATTGCTGTATCAATAAGTAAAATAAAAATATATGTAACAAAAATCACTTGACTAGCTATAGAAATAACATTCAAAATGAATGGAACATGAATTCATTATTTAAAATATAAAACCTATTGGGTTAGAGTGATAGTACAATGGGTAGGGTGGTTTGCCTTGCACATGGCTGACCCAGATTTGATCCCCAGGATCCCATCTGGATCCCTGAGTCTGTCAGGAGTAATTTCTGAGTTCAAAGCCATGAAAAAGCCCTGAGCATTGCTGTGTGATCCAAAACCAAAGTAAACAAACAAAGTATAAAACCTATTTAAAACTAAGAACAAATATTTATTGGAAACTATATATACCATGAGTGTGGGCCATACTTGATAATGAAGTGTTGAGAAATTTATATTGTTTTGAAAGAAGCTTCTTTCATTGGATTTTGAAAAACTGGTTTCAAGGCTATCACTTCCCCAAGCTGTTGCCTTCCTGTGGGGCTTTGTACCGCTCCTTCAAATCTAAATGATAACCTTATTGGAGAGAGTGTTCTTGGTGGCATGTTCATTTTCTTGAGTTTGTGGACTATCTCTCACCATTCTCCCTGGCTTGTATAATCTCATTTTTATAGATCTTCTGTGAATGTTATATACTTTATTTTTGTACATAAGCTCCTTCTTTGTCCTTGCTGCTTTCAATATTCTGTCTCTGTCATTAATTAATTATAATGTGTCTTAGAGTTTTTCTCTTTGGATCTATTTTTATTGGTTCCTTCCAGGTTTCTGAAATCTCAGTGCCATCTTAATTCTGGTAAATTCTTATCTATGATTCCTTTAACTAGTGTTTCTTCATCAAATTTGCCTTCTTGTCTTCAGGGAATATGATGTCTCATATTTTTCTCTTCAACTCATCTCCTAGTTTTCTGTTTATGTTGTTCACTTCTTTCCTTTTTCTTTTCTTCTTTAGTTTTGGGGCCACACTCGGTGATGATCAGTCATTACTCCTGTCTCTGTACTTGAAAATTACTCCTGGTTGTTCTTGAGGAACCATATGGAATACTGGGGATCAAGCCTAGGTTGGCCACATTCAAGGCAAATGCCCTACCTGCTGTACCTTTGCTCTGGCCCCTGTGCTGGTCATTTATCTTAGAATATTTTCCCTTTTATTCTTTCCACCCACCTTTTCCTCAGTGCTTTTATTCTGCTACTACAGACTTTTAGTGAAAAAATATTTTTATATCACCTACCCTACTCTTCATTTCAATCACTTCTGATTGTAGGTTCCTCGTTTCTACTCTCATCCATTCTTGTGTTCTACTGGCTACCTGAATCATCACATTTTTAAATCATTAAGCATCCCATTGTGACTTTTCTATGAGATGTTGCGTTTCTTGTAGAAGATGCCACAGAGATGGCTGGTACTGCGAGAGTCCCATGTTCTTATTTTTACTTATTGAGGTTGGTGGACTTCTATGCAGCATCCCCCAATGTGTTTGCTATTTGCAGGTTGAGGGTGAATCTTTGTACTTTACTCTGATGGAAGATTCAGAACATTAAATTGGGGGTTTTCTTTGTTCTTCCTTGTTGGTCCTCACCCAGTGACAGGAGGAAGAAATGTGTGCAGTGTGAGTGAGCTGAGTTAAGCTGTCACTCAGTCATGTCTGCAGCTACATGGATCAGGTACAAGTAATGGTGAGTGAAGTTACAGGCACACAGTATGCCTGTGGGCTGTTGAGATGGTGGAGGTGGGGCACAGAGTCTACCACAGCCCAGGCTGGCTGATGGGGGAATAAAGGCAACATCTATGTGCAACATCTATCTTGATACTTTCTCATAGTGTCACCCCATTTTAGGGTCTTATATTCAATATTTTTTTAAGGCTGCATTAGTATGCTATTCTGTGACTCCACTCTGCCTTATTTAAAATTGTTTCTACTCAGGGACCACTGATTGTATTCTATGTGCAGGATTTTGTTTAAGAACTTTTCAGACATGAATTTATTTTAATGTAAGTATCTGAGCTATGTTATCTAGTGATTTCCAGGTGTGTGTGTGTGTGTGTGTGTGTGTGTGTGTGAGTGTGTGTGTGTTTGTGATACCCAGCAGTACTCAGGGATTACTTTGGCTCTGCACTCAGAAACCACTTCTCATGGGTTCAGGGGACCATATGAGATGCCAGAGATGCTTCTTCCTGTGTCGGTTGTATGCAAGGCAAGTGCCCTTATTATTCCAGCTCTCCATTCTCTCCTCTCCCCAATTCCCACACACTTAGAGATTGAAGACCTCATGCCTGGAAGGTATATCCTCTACCACTGAGCCACATCCTGCATCATGAGTTTCATTCTAAAGGTGAGAAGGGAAAGACTCTAGGAACTTGAAAAACTCAAACTAGGTACTGACAAGCTTCAGTACATCTCTCTTTCCATGTTTGAAAGGTCACCATAAAAAAGTCCCTTAAACCTAGTGACTTGTCTCAACAAGCTTAAGGTTTCATAGGCACCATGGCAAGTGCTTGGTATCTGGTTTTCTCCTAGCTCATTGGATTGTTGAGTTGCATTTGCACCATCTACATCTTTTCTCCCACTGCCATAGCTGTCTTTTCCTAGTGCTCCCTGTCTGCTTGGTCTCCCTTTCTGTCTCATCTCTTCCTGTGAGGATAGTTTATTGGATCCTAGTTCTACCAACCTACTCAATCTGAACCAATCACATCTGCATTCCCTTAAAAATTAGATCACATTCTGGGATCCTGGAGTTAGAACTTCAACATACGATTTAGGGGACACCTTCAATCTATCAGGATACACTTAACCACCACTCACTAGGAGATTTCTCTGTCATGTCCAGTCTTTTCCCAGCATATGTGGAAAACCTTCTCTGTTGTATGCTTGTAGGACAAGATTCTAGCATTGAGTGACTGGGTGATTTCTCCACATTAGAGACTTGTACGCCTCAACCCACAATATGAACAAAATGGTTTTGATCTTTGTGGATCCTACTGGCTAGACATTATATCTCACCTACTGAGGTGTGTGTTTTCTTTGTGAAGTGTGAGCTTGCATATATGCACCTAGCCAGCTCCACTGACTCAATCTGCTCTTGAAAGAGATGTAAACCAAGCTGTGAAAATCATGAGCACACCAGCCATATAGTTGAAAACTGTCAATCTCGGAGAAGGGAGTGAAGCCACTTTATGACTGAAACCACATCTGCTGCACCAACCACCCACAATTGCCACTTCACTAATGGCCTTGCTTTATCACTCCTCTGTGCAGAGACACAAATTTGAACAAAACTACAGTTATGCCAGTATTTGGGCTGATATCACCAGGATTTTTTATTGGAATGAGTGAGGGCACCTTTCCCCTCACCCTACCTTCTTGTACTTCTGAAAGGTCTGGAAGCCAAAACTACACCCTACAAAGGCTGCAATATCAGCAATAGAGCTTGAAATTTCTGGATAACTCCATTTTTTAAAATGCTGTCATCTGTGTAGGAAAATATTGATTTAGACACCACCTAATGTTCAGAAACAAAAAAAAGTAACAAAATGACCTACTAACAGCAAGAGCTTAGTAAACTTTTTGACCATGACTGAATGACCTCAGTGCAAAATACAATAATTTTAACTCTTTCTTTTCTTCTTTTTTTTTTTCTAAATTATTTATTTTTTTGATGTACATTGTTATTTTTTTTTATTTTAATCAAAGTGGATAACAAATCTTTCACAGTAATAGTACATAGTGATATTGAATCACGGTGTTCCCACCATCAATGTTGTCCTCCCTCCACCCCTGTTCCCAGCATGCATCCCATATCCTCCTTTTTTTATCCCCCAGGATGCTAGTATAGGTGGTCCTCTCTGTGTCTAGTATGTTGTAATTTGGGTATCGATTCTGTTGTCATTGGCTTTGGATTTGTTGTTTAAGTTTGATCATTTTTTTTTAAATTTCTACTTAATGTTCATATGACTGTTTGGTCTTGGTACCCTCCATTATTTCGCCCCTCCATTTGTGAGATGGAACAAGATGGTTCAAGTTGTGTGGTTCTGTTTGAAGGAAAGAGAAAAAATAATAAAATAAAATGAGGCAAAAATCAAACAAGTGAAAAATGGGAGGAGTCCTTCTAGAGGCTATATCTATCAGTTTAAGAGCAGAGAGGGAAAAGGAAGAAAAATGTAACAACAATACAAAAAAAAATAGAAAGATAAAAAAAATCAAACAAAGAACTTGAAAAGCACCAGAGCAATATAGACAACAGCCACACAATAACCATGGTCATGAAATAAAAACAAAACAAAGCACAAAAAAGAACCAACAACAAGCAACACAATAACAAAACTAAAACAAATTTTGATTTGTGCTTCTCTTCTTTTTTTTTCTTGCATAGGCACAGTAAATATTGGGGAGATTAGAAAGGGAATTTCCTTGGCCTAAGAGATACAGAGTTTCTCCACCCTTGAAGTATACTGTCATGGGAATAATTACAGGCTTCATACATGCTCTTTTACTCTCCCCTAGATCCTTCTGTGGTGTCTGAAAACTTTCAGCTCTGTCGAGGGTGGTAAAATCATGCCTCTGTAGCTAGAGATCTAGATATTTGCACAGGTCAAAGGATGGAGCCTAAGATGAAGTCTTTCTTTATGGTTCTCAGAGTTTTGATCTAGTATTGTTGTTTTAATTAGACTTCTGTAATTGGTGGTTTTGGTTTTTGCCCTGATCCTAGGATGAAGCCTAGGATAGAGTCTTTCATTATGTTTCCAGAAGATCTGCTTGGTTGCAGTTGTTTTAGTCACACCTCTGGAACTAAAGATCTTGGTTGTTGTACATATCATAGACCAGGGCCTAAACTAGGGTCCTTTTTATTGGTCCCAGGTTAAGTTCTTTCCAGTCATGGTTATCAGAGTCAGTCTTCTGTAGATAGTAAACTTGTCTTTTGTACAAATCAAAGGATGACATGTTTTCTGATTTCATCTTATAGTTAGGAGGTGAGGTAAGACTACCTATCTTATACCAAGTTGTTGCCATTTCCTCGTTGTCAGGATGTCATATCAAAGTCAGAATATGTTGGTGTCAGAGCAGTATTAGGATAGTACAGTAGAGAGAGCCTTGCACTTGGCCAACCTGGGTTTGGTCCCTACATCCCATATTGTCCTGAGACGGCCAGAAATAATTCCTGAGTGAATAGCCAGGAATAAGCCTGAGTATTTCTAGGAGTGATTCCAAAACCAAAATAAAACAAAATAAAAAGAGAAAACAATCCAGTAGGTACAAAACATTCATTCTCCACAGCATCATTCTTGGAACATCTTGTCAATGCAGTCAATGTTGTCATAAGGAAGCCCAGTCATAGCTCCTCTTGCTGTTAAAGCCTTAAAGAATCTCTGGAGCTAATTATTGCAGCTGAGTCCCAGTTTTTAGCTCTCTGCTTTCCTGGTGCCTCTATCCTGCTCTACCCCATTTCCAGGACCCTGTGGACACAGGAATGGAGTGGTCAGCTCAGGCCTGGAAGGACAGGCTGAGGGTCAGGTGGTGCTGAAAGTCCCCTGTTTTTTGGCGAGGGGGGTCACATCCACCAGTGCTCAAGGCTTACTCCTGGCTCTAAACTAGGGATTACCACTGGCAGTATTCAGGGGACTATATGAAGCACCTTGAATCAAACCCAAGGTACTGCATGCAAGGCAAACACTCTACTCATTGTGCTATCTTTCTTAAAGGATAGTGTAATCTGGGGAGAAAGACTCAAGGACAAGGTGAGACCTGAGACTTATAGGTGCAGTTTTCATCCTGAGGACCAACCAACCAGGACATTTGTAGCTCTACTGCTGATCTGGGTCTCAAATTCTTTCTTCTCTATCTGCCTTCTGCCCTACTCCTTTCCCAACTTCCACTTTGTCTGCCTTTTTTTCTCCCTTTGCTCCTTTAACATAGGAATCTCAGGCTGTGAGTCTTAGAGCCTGACATTCTCTCACATATCTAGCATTATGTGGGGATGCCTATGTTGTAAATACATCTGCTCCTTTCTCACAGAGGCCATGGTAAGACAGAGGAAGTAGTGGGTAGAAGAGTAGTCTCAGAAATCAAGCCTACAATCAATACCTGGGAGCCATTTGGAAAAATGTCTTTGCACACATAACTAGGTGAAGGACCTTGAGATATGAGGTAATCATATCATCCTGGTGTGACCTAAACACAATGATTGGGGAGTGCTATTCATGTTGGTGCCTGGGAGGTTACTCCTGGTTCTGTCCTCAGGGGAATCATAAAGTACCAGGGATGAAACTTGGGCCTCCTGTGTCAGGCTAAAATGAATCCAAACTCAAAAGTAAAACAAATGTCCTGCTCAACTGCAAATTTTTCTTCTCAGACCCCTGCATACCCATCTGTGTTCTTATCCTCTTATTCACATGTTTGGGAAGGTGGGAAATTCTGTTTACCCAAAGTTAGGAATTATAAGAGATCCTCAAGAGTCTGCCGAATGTTGTCCAAGTTTGTTGTGCACATTGCTCCACATTTGACCATTCAGAAGGTCATGAAAAGTGACTTTCCTATTTATTTGGAAATATAGTAGGAACTATTGAAATGCATAGGGATAAATTTTAAGAGTGTATATATATATATGTATATATATATTCAAGAAACCCAGGTTGGATATTAAGACAGAGCTAATTCTTGGAGACAGTTGTCAGAAGAGGCATAGGAAATGGCTAGGTTTTTTAAGAATGATGTTTCACAGGCAATAGGAATGAGGTGCCTGGCATATCAATGATGGCTTTGCAGAAGAGGTGACTCTTTGGAAAATGTTTAGGGCCTTGAAGAATGAATAGGAGTTCATGGTACAGAGAGTGTGTCATAGGAGAGAGGTTCTGTGGGACACATCTGGGTTCCTTTCCAGCTAGGATGCTCCCTGTGACTATTGTAGTCTGAGCACAAGTGACATTTGCCCATTCCTGGAATGACTTGATTATGAAAGGGGTTTGAGATGTCCCTCACCTCACCCCATATGAAGGACACAGAAACTCCTGGAACCAGCAGAGCCACAAGAGAGAAAGGGCCTGGGTCAATGACACAGGAAATGGAGAAAAGTGACACAGCCACCATACGGAAAACACTTGCATTCACATGTTCCAGAAGTGAGAAATAAAGTCTGATGAAACTTTGCCCCTGGACTTGGGGGTCTTGAGCAGACACCTCCATCACCCACACGTGTCCACATCTAGTGGGGATATCTGGGTAAGTTGCAAGTAGTGCTCCCAGAAAGACTAGTGAGGACTAACCAGAGTCTTTAAAAATTAGCTTTCTATTGATTGAGATTCTGTGTTTCCAATACTGTTAATAATAGTTCATCGTGTACATAATCCCAACCCCACATTCATCACCAATGTGCCCACCTTCTTCCTGCAAGGACCCCAATGTTCTTCCTATTCAAATTCCCTCTGCAGGTCATTTATCTGATTATGTAGCCTCTGGACCTTTGTTGCTTGCTCAATGCGCTTCATCAAGTCCCACCTAGGAGAGAGATAACTCTGTACCTGTCTCTTCTCTTCTCACTGACTTTTCTTGGCACCAGATCCTTGAGTTCTCTTTGTGGTGTTGAAAAGTGCATGATTTTATTCTTTCTTAGAGCTTCACTGTATTCCTTCGTGTATGTGTCTGGTGGATGACTAATCTCACAATCTTGAACAATGCTCTGTGGAGTCAGAATGACCACCTCCCCACTTGAGGCAGTTTATCTGGAACGTTCCTAGGTCACTCAGTGACAGGCTTGGAGTGAGAGAGCCAAAAGATATGGATGAGGCCAACATCTCATTCCTGGAGAGCACAGAAAGGTGGTTGTAATTAGGGTTTTGGTAAAAAGTATCTTGGGGTCAGATATGTGCTTTAAGTGGCAGCACACATGCTTTGCATGTATGGGGTCCTGGATTCACTGATCCCCATCAGCACAGGTGTCTCCCTCCATCCCAGCACTGTAGGGTGTGACCCTACCCCAGAACCACCTGTTGTGACCATCCGACTGTGAATCCCTGTCTCAACTAGCCTCAATATCTTTTTTTATTTTTCAGTCATTTCAAACCCGCAGGCTTCACCTTACCTCTAGGCGAGGGCTTTTTCAGTGGTAAAGGAAATTTCTCTCCCTGGGATTTCATTGCTTCCCATGTCTTATGAATGACTTCATCTAAATGAGCTCTTTGAGGACCTTCACTATTTGTGACATGTGGCCAAGTATTTCTTTAAGACATTCTACCTAGATCTGCTTCTTTTTCCCATCCTCCATCTCATTCACATGCACAACCAGTAGCTTAATTTAGAGAGAAGCCTTACATGTCCAGTGCAAATATCTTCTTCCCTTTTAAGGTCTTTTTGGTGTGTTTGTCTTGGAAAATGCATAAAGCATCTCGGATTTTTGCAAGCAGCATTCAAAGCACCTCGAGAAAAAGGGTGAGGTTTGCTTCAGGCCCATGTTCTCCCATGAGCATGTATCTTTCTTGCTGCTTGCTTGTCTCTGAGTTTCTCTAATGGCTTATTTCCACTCTGGAGAAGTGTGTTCTCTCTCTGACTTGTGAGTTTCAGGAGGGCCCAGGAATATGCTGAGGGCCATTCTCATTTCTATGAAACACAGTCAATACTGATTGAGGGAGAGAGAGAGAGAGAGAGAGAGAGAGAGAGAGAGAGAGAGAGAGAGAGAGAGAAAGAGAAGGAGAGAGAGAGAAAGAGAGAGAGAAAGAGAGGGAGAAGATACATACACATACAGAAGGGAGAGTGTGATCCACTCAAGGAGAACAAAGCCATTGTAGGAGCTTCTAAAAATAATGAGGGAAAGAGAAAAGAAGTTTGGGGTAGACCCTCTTTCACCAGGCACTTCCCTGAAGACTGGGCTTTCAATTCCTGCATGGTCCGTGTGTATCTTCCTAGTCATGCTCAACTTCAAGGGAAACTGAGGCAGAGGCAGCGTCTATAGAACAAGGTTTTATTATGTAAATCTCACTCATTCTCATGGGCACTAATTTCTACCCTGGTGACAGGACACTAAGCCCTACAAAAGTGATGTGACCACACACCATCAGATTTGGGAGGGGGTTAGAACTGGCACTGCAAACCCAACCTGGCTCATGCACTGTCATCCTGGCTGCATATAGACGGAATCTTGCAAGCTGCAAAACGTACCTTTCCAAGGGTTCATCCTTAGTGAACTTGATCCACTAGAAAGTGCTAGGGCAGGGTGCAAAGAGGCCAGTGTAAGATCTGACCCCTCAACAAATTCAATGGTAACTCCCCAGGTCAACCCTAATTTTCTTCAGCTCACCACAAAGATTGTTGAGTGCAGTTAGAGAAATAACTACATTGAGAACTATCCTAACAATGTGAATGAATGAGGGAAGTAGAAAGCCTGTCTAGAGTACAGGTGGGGGTGGGGTGGGGAGATGGGAGATTTGGGACATTGGTGATGGGAATGTTGCACTGGTAAAAGGGGGTATTCTTTACATGACTGAAATTCAACCACAATCATGTTTGTAACCAAGGTGTTTATGGGGCCGGAGAGATAGCATGGAGGTAAGGCGGTTGCCTTTCATGCAGAAGGATGGTGGTTCGAATCCTGGCACCCCATATGGTCTCCTGTGCCTGCCAGGGGCGATTTCTGAGCATAGAGCCAGGAGTAACCCCTGAGCGCTGCCGGATGTGACCCAAAAAGTAAAAAAAAAAAAAAAAATCAAGGTGTTTAAATAAAGATATTAATTAAAAAAAAAAAAGAGAAGGCGCTGACAGGGGAACACCTTGAATTTACTCTTTCATGCTAAGGTTCTCTCTCCCTCTCTCAGGATCCTGATGGGACTCCAGACAAACTCCTGCAATCCTGCAGACACAACCCTGCATGAACTGGTCAGTTACTGGCTGGGCCTGGATCTAGCCAGCCCTCTGCTTCTTCCCAGCAGCTTTCCCCAAGCTGGGGCCAACAGCTATGCAGAGCCTGAGGATAGGACTGCCCGGTCAGGGAACAGCGGCCCTTCTCCCACCCCAATTGTGCCCGCCTGTCATGAGGGGGCACTCGCCCTGTCACCATGGGCCCCCTGTAATTGCCATCGGCCCTTTTGTTATTAAACAGACCCTACCCAAACAAAAGGGATACTGTTTCTTTTATGAGTAATGTGCTAACTCACCCCTGGAAGCAAAAGGGGAAAAAAAATTTCAAGTCCAGCATAGGGATGGAGACAGCATAAGATTTATTACAAAGGCTTCAGAAATTATTCCTCTTTCGCAGCACTTAAAGTGTCTAATTATTTGCAGCTGTTTCCAATTTGTCTCAGGTTGTTAATGAAGGGGCTGGATCGGCCCTTCAGGAGTGCTCTCCCTAGGCTCTGAAGGGAGAAGCTGGGGATTTGGGGTGGCAGCAATCCCCTGCCCTGGGGTGGCTCCTCTGCATGGTCCAGGCACCTTCAATGAGATAGAAGGAAGCGTCAGAGATGTGATGTTCCCTTCCTGCCAAGAAGGCTACTCTGTGGACTGATTATGGGTGATTTCTTGATCTGGGATCTCCTTGAGTGCTCCTGGGAGCCCCAGAAGTGCCTCCTTGACTACTGGAGGGACCCAATTGATCTCCCCAAGTCTCCTACTGAAAATGCTTCATCTTCTAGATGTCTAGAGTCCACACGGCTCCCCAACACACCTGTACCTGCTGCATCAGGATTGAGGTTCTGTTTTGGTTCTTGGATGTTTTGTTTTTGGTCTACACCTGGCAGTGCTCAGAGATTACTCCTGAGCCTGTACTCAAGAATTATTTCTGAAAAAAAAAAAAAAAAGTTATTCCTGGTGGGCTCTCAGATCATATGGGACACTGAGGATTAGGCCTCATTAACTGCATGCAAGACAAAGACCCTCTTCACTGTAGTATCACTCCAGCCTATTTTTTAAAATAAATTGCTTTATTTAAAGACCATGATTTACAGAGTTGCTTATAATACATTTATTTCTGCCACACCATGTTGTCACCCCAATCCCACCACCATTTTAAAATTCCCTCTACCATTGTTCCCAAATTCCCCTCATTCCCCAACCTGCCCCTCTCGGTGAGCACAAAATAATAGATTTTATATTGCTTGTTTATAAGTAATGAAAAAATTTTTTTAAAGTACAGCAACAAGAAAATCGGTGAAATTATTGTATCTTATCAGAGGTTGGCTAAGCCGTGTGTGGCTGGCCCATCTTTCTGGTATTTTGTTTTGAACATAAGAGGATTTCAAGTTTTTTGTTAACTTCTAAATTGGTGTTTGCTTTGGGTTTGAGTGAGGTGATGAAGGCTCTCTGGACACTTAGGGGATAGTACTGATTATGTTTGGGGTACTGAGGTCCACTCAGATGTTGGTTCTCCTCTGGATTCATAGTTTTGGGAATAGTTTGTCAATATTCTTCCCAGTGCCCAGGTTGGCCAGCTGGTAGATGGTTAGCAACAAATATATAGATCCTGGTAAGTCAATGGGTTATAGAATGTTCCATGCCAAGGGGTATTAGTGTGGTTTGGTCCATCTTTGATTTTTTTAAATAGGCTTTTAAAGTTTTTGTTTTTTTTTTCCATGAAAATAAACAGTAAATATAAGCATAAAGACAAACCAAAACAAAAATGCTAAATTTAGAAAAATTCAAAAATAGGGGCCTGATTGTAGCATGGGCAGACACTTCCCTGGCATGATGCTGAACTAGGTTCAATCCCCAGAACCCTCAAAGATCCCCTGAGCCCATTAGGAGTGTTCCCTGAGTACAGAGTCAGAAGTATTTCTGAGTACAACCAGATATGGTCCAAACAATTCAAAATAATATATATATTAAATTAGAAACTAGACAAGGAACTAGAATCACATACTCTTACTGCTGAAGTGTATCTTTTATTGCTTTCATTTTATTGCTTTTATTTCATTTCATTTATTTATTATTCATTTTATTATATTTTATTGTATCTCATTTTATTTTATTATTTTCATTTTATTGCTTTCCAGTATTCTTCCAGAAGAAGGCATGCATATTTGGGGGTAAGGGTCTACACCTGGGGTGTTCAGAAGCTATTCTCAGTGCAATGCACCCCCTGAAGAACTTGGGGCACCACACAATACAGAGATCATCCCTGAGTCTCCTGCACACAGAGCATGTGTCCCATCTCTCTGACCTATCTTTCCAACACCTTTCATAGGCATTTGTGTTTGTTTATTTGTTTTTTGGTCACACCTGGCAGTGCTCAAGGGTTACTCCTGGCTTTGTACTAAAATTACTCCTGGACATCCTCAAGATACTACATAGGATGCCAGGATGAAACCTAGGTCAGTCATGCGTGAGGCAAACCCGTCTAATGCCCTCAGCTTCATGCTGGGGTCCCCAACACATAACCACTTTCCTAGTGAGTTCAGAGCTTAGTCACCTTCAGTTCTTCATGGTCAGGGTCCCCTCCAGCTCTGGATTCTTCAACCTTAAGACTCTATAATTCTATCATCCGAAAACTCTGTTATTCTAAGATTCCATGATTCCTTGCCTCCCTGCCCGAGTCCTGGACATCTGCCTTTATTTTGGATCCTCTGTTGGAGAAGTTATCTAAATAGGAATCTTCTCAGTTCATTTATTTGTGAATGTGTATCAAGCGTCGATGAAGAGGTCACCTCTAAGAAATTTGTAGATTCAGTTCAAGGTCAATTGAAGCTAACTGTATTAAAGCCAGATCTTATCTCAGACCATGAAATATTAGCCGTTCTTTTTGTAAAGAAAAGAATTAGGCCAAAATAGTTCACATAAAGACCAAGAAAGAGAGAGAGACTTTGTTGCTGCCTATATTTATGCATATACTCATTTGGTGGTTTCTTCTCTTAATTATGAACAGGAGGCAAAGCTCTGGGGTCATATAGAGGGTATGTCGCGTATGGATGTGGCCATGGGCTAAGTTCATGGAGGGGAGCACCTGAGTTCGGAAAAGGAACTGGGGAGACCCCCGAGGCAGTTACCCATGATCCTAAGGTCAGCTGGAGGCAGAGAGCAGAGAACCACATTAGCTGGCTCTGTCTCCTGGGTCAGCCCTTTTGGTGCCCTGTTGTAATGCTGGTCACATGGGTGCCTTGGATGTACCCCGTGTTGAGATGAATCTTGAAGGAACCAGTGTGATATGGAAGGAAGGGATGGGGTTGAAATCCTCACCCCCATTTTGGGAGATGTCTTTGAGCTTTGTCTTTCTAACTCAAAACACACTGACATCTATTGTCTCAGAATTATTATATTTGTGATGGTTGTTTTAAATAGTGAAATATAAAAAATACATAAGGCCATCATATCCACGCATACAAAAACATATATACTCCCATATAAAGATATATTTGCAAATATATTCTAGATAAAACTAAAATTCATTTGGATTTCTTTCCCTGTCCAGTCCTGGTTCCTATTCTATTTTCTGGAAACAAACATAGTCTGGTGTGTATTCAAGTGTTCAGTGCTTATGCTTCACCTGGATCCTGTAATTTCTGATATCTTACACACACATATATGCCCACGTGTGCGCACACTTTTTGCTTGTTTTGGGTTTTGTTCTGCCATTGGTTTTTCCCTCACTGCTCAATTTTTGATCCTTAGTTTTGGACTGATTACAATATATCTTTAATACTTCTTCATGTCTCACCTTGGCAATTGTGTTCATCTCAGCACACTTGAACCTTCTATTTCATTCTGGTTTCCTGTGGCCTTGCAGTGGAGAAGTGAACAGTGAAGAGGTGATGAATTTTTTTTCTTCCTGAGTATTTTGATAGCCTGAGAATGATTCTCATGCGTTTCTCTTTTCGCCTGATTTCGACTCACCACCCAGGATCTTTTTCTCTCTCATCTGACACCTGTGTATTAATCAGGCCAGGCTCTTCTTGCTCCGGGAATTGTGGCAGTGGTGATTAGGGAGTAACGGTTGGGTTTCAACATCAAGGATGTGGTGCTGGAAGGAAGGGCTACAGGACTCATCTCTTTGTTTTTCTTTTATTTCTCTACCCAGCTTAATTATCTCCTGGCAGCACATGTAGTGGACAGTATAGACTCCTGTCTTGCTGTTCTTGACTCCAGAAGCAAGAACTACTTACTTCTAGGGTTCAACTTTAGAAATCTCAGAAAAGGATTCTCATTGGTCCAGCTGAAGTCACGTGCCAATCTTGATGCATAAGAAGGCCCTCTGATTGGTCAAGTCTAAGTCACATGTCCCATAGCTACAGCTGCTAGGAGAGGTTGGTGAAGCTTTCCATTAGCTTCTGCTGCCAGATCGCAGGCTCACATCCCTGTTAATCCAAGCAGGCTAAAGAAACAGAGGACTTTTTTCCTCACTAAATGTCAGTAGGGAAATAAGACTGAGCCAGGAAGGAGGGTCCACTGCTCACATTATTTGGGTAGTTGTGCTGACCCAACACAGGCATTTTTGCTTTAATTCTCATAAGATAACGTGAAGCTGACAGTAGAATGCCCATTTCCTCATTGAGGTATTAGAGACTCATAGAGGTTTAATGATAAATCTGAGGCTCTAGCTAGTAATAAATAAATTGGTGGCTGGGAGTTGATCCAGGGTCTCTCAGCATGGCAGCTCGGCCCCATGTCCTTCATCCTGGGTCCCAGGGGCACTTGGATGATTTCCAAGAATACTACTATTCTCCTGTCCCCACTATCAAGCTGCCTTGATGATCTTGGAAACTTAAGTCCCGGCGGGGCAGTATGCAGTCCCTCTGTCTGGCAATGCCATGCTGCTTATCATCAGGGAAGCATCACTTTCCTTTCTCCTGGAGTTGAACCTGGTCTCAGGATTTGGAGGAAACCGCAGCGTGGCTGTGGGACTCTACTGGGCATAGCCTGGTGGAAGCCCCACAGCCTCTGCTTCTGTGCTCTGGGGAGCAGCTGCACCTGTAAGGGCACTTCAACTCCATGACAGAGGGAGGGGAACATGCTCAGATGCATGAGGCACACATGGGTACATGCATACATAGAAATACACATAGAGACACATGAGACATACAAGGCATACATGGAAGCACACATGCAGACACATGGGTCATGTACAGGCACATGGAAATGCATACAAACACATATGGCATCCATAGACACACACAGAAACACACAGCCACACAAGGCCTGTAAAAGTACATGGAAACACATAGTTACATGAGACATGCATAGGTACATATGTGCATATAGATATACAGATATGCCAATAGACACAGGTATTGCCAATAGATTAGTGCATGCACACACAGACATACAAGCACACACATCCACATGACACATTCAAACACATATAGACACAGAGATGCATGGTCACGCATAAATACACGAGACACACACTGATACTTGTGTATGCATAACACACATGGAGGCACACAGACAGATACATATGGCACACCATCACGTGCATACACAAACACCCATTAGATATGCAGGGCATTCACACACATGAATAGATACACACATGTGCACAGAGATACACCTGACATGCACAGGCACATGCATACACATAAATACATACAGACATGAAACATGCACAGCCATATACCCATACAGAGATGCACTTGCATACACTGATAAAAGACACACAAGTATCCACACAGATACATGAGACATGCAAAGCACTCACATACATACAAACACACGTGTCACACAGGCAGACTCACACATGGATGTACATACAAATACAGATACTTACACAGACACCATAAAGACACACAAATACATGAAGACATACACACATGCAGTCTGTATGCTGGAACTTCATGTCAGCATGTGATGCCAACAGTGATGTCTGGAATGACCCCGCAAAGATCAAGAGCAGAGGTCAGAACTGGTGCTGGCTGAGCCCTGAGGAATTCTTGACATGGAAGGAGAAAGAGGTAGAAGGAGCCATCAGTGATGCCTAGTGCTCCACTGTGGGGGTTCAGTGTGAGGTGACTGAACACTGTTGGAACAGAAACGAGGATCCTTCTGCAGCTTGTTTTCTTTCAAATTAGTGTTTTAAAGCTGGTTAAAAATTGGGAAAAACTGGGACTCATTGAAAAATACAGCAATAAATATATAAAGTTTCAAAGTGATGATTTGCTAGCTGGTGCTGGTTGGTTGCAAAGGGTTTGAAAAGCATGAAGACATCATTACCTTATGGAGTTGTATGTGAGACTGTGTGTATGTGAGTGTCTGAGCATGTGAGTTTGTGTGCATGTGTGAGTGTGTACATGTGTGTTGTGAATTTGAGATTGTGTGTATGCATGTGTGAGTGTAAGAGTATGTGAGTTTATGTGTGTCAGAGTGTGTGAATGTGTGACTTGGTGTGAACACCTGAGTGTGATTTTGTGGCATGAGTATATAAGTACATGCACGAGTGTGTTATGATTGAGATTGTGTGCTTGTGTGTGAGTGTATATTACATGTATGTGAGTGAATGTGTGTATGTGAGTTTATGTGGAGTAAGCCCCCTCCTCTCAACAGCATTACACTCCCCAACATGCAGTCACCGCACTGTGGCTTCTCCACACTTGCCTGTCTCATATCTGAAAATGTGAACCCTCTGCCCATCACTTCTTTTCCTTCCCTTTGCGCTCTCATTGTGCCATGCAGTAAGTGACCATTCAGAGAGATGAGGGGACTTGTCCAACCACATGTCGCAGAGCCAGAAGGGGGAGGGTTTCACTGTCCCATTTCCAGCTCAGGTTGACTCCCTCTCGTTGCTTCCATTTCTCTCATGGCTGTAGATTGTCTGAATCCCTGAAACTCAGTTGCTACCTCTGTGCTGCTCAGCTTCTCACTCTTTGCAGGCCTTCTCCTCTTATTTAAAACTCTCTGTCTGTCTGTCTGTCTGTCTGTCTGCCTGTCTCTGTCTCTGTCTCTCTGTCTCTGTCTCTGTCTGTCTCTGTCTCTCTCTCTGTCTCTCTCTGTCTCTCTCTGTCTCTCTGTCTCTCTCTGTCTCTGTCTGTCTGTCTGTCTGTCTGTCTGTCTGTCTGTCTGTCTGTCTCTCTCATTTCCCTTTCCCTCCAATGCAAAATACAAAACCAGAAATGAAGTGAGCACAGGAGAGTGTAAACACTCTGGCTCAGCCCCTTCCGAGGCGCCCGGCTCCTGGACACAATCTTGAATCCTAATTAAGCCGTTAGAGAAAAGCTTGTTGCTGGCAGCAGGGCTGGGGAGAAATAGTTTCCATCGTGCAGTATCTGGAATTGGAATTGGCTAGAAGGCCCTTGGTCGCTGCTTTCGATACCTAATAGGCAGAATCTCAAATGTTATTAATCTAAGTGAACCGTGTGAGACACGGAGAGGGAGAGGCAAATACTTATTTGATTTTCAGGAGGAAAAGCAGGCAAAGAACGCTGTGTTTTGGAGCGTCCTGGAGTCCCTGCCACAGGCCGTTAGGTTACAACTATGTCTGTGGTATGTGGCGCAGATTTAATGAAACTACAAGATAAATAGGGAAGCTTGGGCCAAGGTGAAAACACAAAATTCCTGACACACTTTGCTTGGAGCACACCCTCCTTCTCTCCCCCACCGCTTCCTGGGCCCTGGGGAACTGCTGAAAGGAGCACAAATGCATTCTTGATGGCAGAAAAGCAGTATTTGATGCAATTACCAGTCACGCTGAGGCTGCCAACATGCTCCAGGCCTGTTTATGACCCAGAACCAGCTTGGCCCTGGGACCTGGAGGGCAGCCATCTTGCCATGAGGCCCAAAGGGGCGGGCCATCTTGCCACAAGACCACTAGGGTGGCCATCTTGTTGGGAAGAAAAGATCTAACTTGTTGGCCCATGCATGAAACCGGTCTTGCTCAGCACCTCACCCTGACATTCTCAGCAGATGCCTCCCACAGTATCCATTGCTACCTCCTGAGTTACAGGTCTCTGATACATAGAAGGATGCATGATTTCTCATACTAGAGTCTATATTACCATCTTTTTTTTTTTTTTGCATCTAGAGTAGCTAGATGACTCAGTTCTGATGGGTGAAATCTTAGTGAAGGAAAGGCATGAGAGCAAGTATCCTTTAGAATTGACTCAGGCTAGGGTTCACACCAGGGGAGAGACAGGCTGTCTATGTATTGTTCATGCGGAGGTACAGCACAGTGGGATTCACAGGTTGACAGATGTTCAGGGACAATGGATGTCTTGAGCTGTAGGGTCCCATTCTTCAGAGAGCTAAATGCCTCTCACTCCATGTGACAAACACAGGCCTCCAGGATCCACAAGGAAGCTTCTGGGCCCTGCTGACCTAAAGTTCATCCTGAAGGCTTCAGGGAGCTGGGTTGGGTACTGTGAGGGAGGGACAATGCCTGTGAAGGCTGCATGCCCTGTGTATGGTGTATGAAGATGGGACTATGTATCTGACAGTCTCTGTGTGTGGCATGTAAGAAATGGACCATGTCTTTGAGGAGCTGCATGTCCCATGTGAGGTATCATGTATCTGAGAGTCTGCATATCCTACTTGAGGGAGGTATCATGACTCTGAGGGACTACATATCCTGTGTGAGGAAAAGACCATGTCTCTGAGGCTCTGTGTATCCTGTATGTACTGTATGAGGGAGGGACCATGTCTTTGAGGGCTGTTTGTCCTATGTGTAGTGTGTGAAGGATAGACTGAATCTCTAAAGTGGCTGTGTGTGCTGTGTGTGGTGTGTGAGGGAGAGACCATGTCTTTGAGGGGCTCTGTGTCCAGTAAACCATGGAGCTGGCATTGACTGTGCAGTTTTGTGGCCCTCTGAGATTTCCCTGAGCCAGGTCGTGTAGGCAGAGGGTGCCCTGTATGTGGCAGAGCCCACCAGGGGCTCTGGAATGCCAGGATGAAGCCCTGACTGGGAAGGGAAGGAATTGGGATGGCAATCAGCCATGGGGAGGAGAACTCTGGGCTCCCCGGAGTTGACAGTAGGCTCTCAGGAACTCCCTCAAGTACCCAGCTCAGGGTTGGGACAATCATTGATCTGTGACTCACCTGGCTCCATCTATCCATTATCTAGTTATTGTAATAAACTTTATTTTTATTTATTTCAGAGAAAAATGCCAATAGCATATTGAAACCTTCTTGTCTATCATCTGCACTTTTGCTTCTGTAATGTTGGACCAGGGATGTGGTTTAGAGTAACATACATTGTCACATACATCAGGCTCAAATTTCATCCCCCTATGAGACCCAAACAAAACAGAACAAAGTGGGGGCCAGAGCAATAGGACAGCCAATAGGATATTTGCCTTGTACAAGGCCAACCAGGTTTAGTCTCTGATATCCCATATGGTTCCGTAAGCACTGCCAGGAGTGATTCCTGGGTGAAAAGCCAGGAGTAAGTCCTGAGCACTGCTGGGTATGGCACAAGAACAAAATAAAAACAAAACAGATGATCAACCATGCTCCTTTTCTTGCTCTCCTAACCCTAACCCCTAAAACCAAAGGAAGAAACTTTTGTTGTTTTGAGGCACACCCCGAAATGCTCAGCATGCACTGTCCTATCTCTCCTGCTAGAAAGCATTTACAAGTGACATCTTGGAGCCAGAGAGATAGCAGGGAGGTAAGCATTTGCCTTTCATTCAGAAGAATGGTGGTTAGAATCCCAGCATCCTACATGGTCCCCTGTGCCTGTCAGGGGCGATTTCTGAGCATAGAGACAGGAGTAACCCCTCAGCACTGCCAGGTGTGACCCCCCACCCCCCAAAAAGAGAGTGACACCTAATTTATGATTTGAAGCAATCTCTAATTTTTCTTTAATTTTAAAATAAAAACAATTAGGGGTTGACAAAGTGATAGTGCAATGGGTAGGATGCTTGTTTTGCATGTGGCCTATCCAGGGTCAATCCCAAGCATTCCAGAGGGTCCCCTGAGTATCTTTAGAAGTGATTTCTGAGTGCAGAGCAAAGAGTAAACTATGCGAACTAATGAGTATGGACCCAAAAAGGTTTATATTGGGTTGGAGGCACATCTGGCAGTATGCAAGAATCATATCTCAAACTATATGTGCTGCTGCTGATTGAACCTGGGTCACATATGTGACATATACCTTACCTTTTATACTATTGCTCTAATCTCTCTCTTTAATTTAAATTAATTTATATTCCTTTATTTTATATATTAGGTGTTTGAAGCAATGTTCAGGGGACCATGTAGTGCCAGGAGTAGAATTGGGGTCTGCTACATAAAAGGCATGGATTAGCTCTTTGCACCTCTCTCCGACTTTACTTGCTTACCCCTCCCTGACTTTAATGTTGACCCTTAACTCTCAATCCTTTCGAGGTCATGGCTCCAGCATTTATCTTCAGAACCTTTCCCCAGAAAATGGAGACATGATCTCATCATGCAACACCAGGGTTCCAATTATTAACAACAGAAAACAAACTTTTTTGTTTAGACAATTAAGTTGAATTTTTAAAAATACACAGATGGGCTTGCAGATATAGTTATGTGATGGAGCATTAGCCTTGTCTAAGACTCTGAATGTGATCCTCAGTACAACACACACAAAAAGAAATGTTAAAAGGCCAACAGGGGAATGTGATTGTGAATCCTTTCCTGGGTTTGCTCCCTGCATCCTTTTACCTAATCATTCCTCTCCTGTGTACATTACGATTGGAGCCCAATGGTCTGAGCCATGTATCCCTTAGTTATCTGGTTCTCTAAACAACATAATCTCGAAGCACCTACTGAGAGGTTCCTGCTTCAGAAAAAATGAGAGTCGCTACCAAACACAGGTGACACAGAGCTGACATATGGTGGGAAAGAGAGAATGGGCAGTGATTGAGTTTCTATGCTTAGGATGAATGAGTATGTGTGCATATGTGTGTGCATGTAAGCGTGAATGAATGTACCTTTGTGTGTTCAGAGCCTTAGAGGTGTTCTACAGCTTATCTTCCAGCTCAATGACTCTGTCCTCAGCATGTCACTCTGCTTTTGAGGCTTCCAGTGAGTTTTTCATTTTGCTTACCAAATTTTTCAGTTTTGTCATTTCTGTTTGAAGTTTTCTCATTTCTACTTTATCCTCTTAAGTCTTATTGATTCTCCATTCTGTGGTTGCTTTGAATTCCTTGAACATACTCATAATTTCCTCTCTAAAACTACCATCTTTGTTCACTAAGTTTAGTGGGTTCTGTGTTGCTTCCCCATTGTGACTATTGTAGTGTTGTTGTCGGTTTTTTTTTTTTTTTATGTGGTGGGGCTCATGCACAGCTGTGGAGCAAAGTGAATCTCTCTTCTTGGATTGCACTGACCTGGGGTGAAAATGGCTCCTTGAGTCAAAGAAGAGCCTGCCCTCAGTCTACTCATCTGCCTCACGGCAGCACTCTTCAAAGGGCTATGTGCCAAGCTTTGGGGATTGGTAGGGTTTGATTTCCACTTTTTATAACCCTGAGACACCCCCACACTTCCAGCTCTCTCATTTCCCAAGAGAGACCAGAATATAGCATAACCACATAGATGAGGAGGGTTTTGAGAGAGCGGATGCAGCAGTGCTCACTGGGACCAGGGAAGCCTCTAGAAGAAGTGGAGGTGGAGGAGAATACAGGCACATTTTAGAAAGTTTTCTACAAGCCCTAGAAACATCTAGGGGAGAGGGACTTGGAGGGTTCATACAGGCTGGAAGCTGCCCAGGTCTCCTGCACTCTGAGGCCAACTGGATAAATTAGGTGTTAATAGAACAAAAATGCCAGAAAAATCCAGGGCACCTGCAGTTTTCAAGAGGGCGGGGGCTTATGTGGCACATGTGTGGGTTCCCAGAGGGTGGGAAAATATTTCTTTCTAATTCTGAAAAAGTTTGGACCCCAAAACCAGAAGATATGTGGCCTATCAGGCACCTGAAGGCCCAGGAGCAGGTGAGAATCACATGTACACATTCTTACAGGGAAAATGCAATGGGACCATCTTTGAGGGCACCTGGTGTTGGAGTGGTCAGATAGGTTGACTGTATGTTCCAGAATTGTCTCTATCCCAGCCCCTAAGTACTATGGGCCACGATGGCCCAAAGCAATTGCTCTAAGATTGCTAACAAGGACAGAGGGACTCTCTCCTTTTCTCTAAGCCAGAAAGCTGGTCAAATTCTCTGAATTTCCCTTGAAGAAACTGAGACTCTGAGGGAATGAGAAACTCACCCACCTCACAGCCAGATGAGAGGCCAGCTGGGCTTTATCCTGGGTGGACGGGTGGATGCCATCTGTGGCCAAATGTGGTCATATGTGCCATATGTGGCCCAGAGCCAGGTCACCTGCAAAACAGGTGCCTGGGCACAGTGGCCTGCAAAGAGCAGGTGAAGATGTGTAAACTAAGGTACCTCACTGCCCTCACATCAGAGAAACAAAGGGTCAGATGGGGCCAGTGCAGACTTTCCTCTCTCAGCATCCTCCTCTGGGAAAAGGGCCACCAGGAAACAAATGTTCTCCATGAGTTCAGTGACAGCAGGGAGGGAGTTCTGCTGTGTGGCTGGCATCCAACCAGCTTAATGGAGAAATGCAACGGACAGAAGAGCCTGTGGGATGGTGCTGTCCCCAAGAAGGTTGTCCAGGACAGCAATGCATTGAGTTGTTTCACTGCATGACCTCGTGGTTTCAAATCATAGGCTCAGTTTCCCAGAAAAGTCACACCCTTAGGGTAGCCCCCTGAGAGGGGGAGTATGCCAGGTGCCCCCAGAAAGGTGCAGCTAGGTGCAAAAACCATATCTAGTGGTTTCTGTTTCTTCTTTAGTTTGGGGCCATACCTTATGTTGCTCAGGGGATACTCCTAGTTCTGTGCTCTGGGGTAATTCCCAGCAGTGTTATGGAACCATGCAGTGCAGGAATAGAATTCAGGCCTTCCTTATACAAAGCCTGAGTTCAGTTCATTAAACCTCTCCCCAACCCTCTCCAGTCTTTTTTTGGGGGGTGCACACCCAGTGATACTCAGGATTTACTCCTTTCTCTATGCTTAGGAAACACTACTTGTGGGCTTGAGGGACCATATGGGATGCTGGTGATCGAATTTGGGTTGGCCGCGGGCAGGGCAAAAGTCCTCTTCACTGTGCTATCACTCCAGCCCCAACCTCTAGTCTTTTTGGTAATAAGGAATCACTGCTGGTGTGGCTCATATGGTGAGGAACCTACGTGGTACCAGGGATGGAACTGAGGTCAACCATGTGGTGCAAGGTAAGGACCTTAACTGTTATA
This sequence comes from Suncus etruscus, assembly GCF_024139225.1. Classification (NCBI taxonomy): domain Eukaryota; kingdom Metazoa; phylum Chordata; class Mammalia; order Eulipotyphla; family Soricidae; genus Suncus; species Suncus etruscus. Next base: position 38,835,045 of record NC_064850.1, on the reverse strand, counting down.
TTATCTGCCCCCCACCATCACTGTGTTTCATTTTTATTCATTTATTGGTCATAACAGGAAGTGCTCAGGGCTTACTCCTGACTCTGCAACCAGGAATCACTCCTAGCAGGGATCAAGAGTACAGATCAGGTACTGAGGATGGATCCCAGGCCTACCTGCTGTACTATCTCTCTGCACCTGCATTCCCAATTGTTTTTTGTTTGTTTGTTTAGGTTTGGGGGCTATGCCTGGTGATGTTAAGGACTTACTCCTGGCTGCGCATTCAGGGGTCACTCCTGGTGGGCTTGGAGAATCATAAGGGATGCTGGGAATAGAACCCAGGTCTGCCAAGTGCAAAACAAGTGCCTTATCCACTGTACTATTGCTCTGCCTCTGCCAACCTCATTGGCTGCTGGAACTGAAAGCTCTGGGAAAGGAGGCAGGACTGGGTAGATATAAACCAGGAGGGATTCTTGGGTGAAGGATGCTGAGGGTCTTGGCTAAGCAGTTTGAGAAGTTGGGGTGGGGGGCCCTGCAGCATCCCAGTAGTGTGGCATCTATGGCCCCCCACAGAGGCAGCCCCCTGCTGCCCTGGCTGCCCCTCAGCTGCACTCAGAGCCGCCTGCAGCCCATAAGCAGCCACTTCCTACCCACATAAGCCTCTGCCTGTCATCACTGCCCTTCTGAACACACCTCGGGACATGCGTCCCGGGGAGCCTCCATGTCACTGCCCGTTTCCTCACGCTCAAGTCAGGAGCGCTGCTAAATCTCCAGCTTCACAGCTACACCCACCAGGGATCGTGGCTCAACCCCTTTGGGATAGGGCTGGGAATGGGCAGCGCTGAGTGGATGGGGAGGGGATGATCTGGGTGCAGTTGGCCAGGGTGGAGGATGGAACCGTGACTAACCAGGAAGGAGGGTCTGCAGCTCAGATCAAAGAGTCAGAGGCAAGAAGCGGGGAACAGAGACCCTAGAGAAGAGTTTTATCTGAGCACTGGTCATGGATTCACAGCACACACCCCAAAGCTGCTTTTGTTTATTTGGGGGCCACACTCGGCAGTGTTCAGCAGTTACTCCTGGCAAGTTTGGGGACCATATGGGATGCTGGCATTGGAACCTGAGTCAACTGCATACAAATTAAACATATTATTGCTCCATCTTCACCAGAAAGATTCCTCACTTGCCCCGGGCCACACAACAGTGGCAGGTCCTGCATAAGTTATTCACCTTCTCCAGGCTGGAGAAAAGGCATGGGGTAAAAGTGGGGCTGCTGTCATTGCTACTTCTGATGTCCCAGAAAGAGAATTCTGGTCCAGTGTCAAGGGCTGGACTTGGGTTCTGAGCAGTGTGCCCTCTGCTGCAGAGAGACTGCCACTACTGAATAAAACTATCCATTATTTTATAAATATATATAATTACTTTATTTAAGCAATGTGGATATAAAGTTGTTTATAGTTGAGTTTCAGTCTTACAATGTATACCACCTACCAGGTCACTTTTCCTACCACCAATTCCCCACTTTCCCCCAAAACTGCCTGTCTCTGAGTTAGGCATTTTACTTCTGTTTTGAGCATTCTCTCTCTCTCTCTCTCTCTCTCTCTCTCTCTCTCTCTCTCTCTCTCTCTCTCTCTCTCTCTCTCTCTCTCTCTCTCCCTCTCTCTCTCTCACACTCGCTCTCACGCTCTCTCTCTCTCTTCCCTTGTGACACTGTGATTTGCACTATTGTTAATGAAGGGCTACCATGCATATCATGTTATCCCCTTTCAACTCCCAGTTCTTACAATGGAATTGTATTAGGAAAAATTAAGTTATAAAATTTGCTTATACATGGATAGATATGGAAGATATTATTAGGATGAGTATTATGAGTCAGAGGTAAAGGGATAGATATAGAATAATCTCACTCATTTATAGAATATAAGAAAAAATAAAAGGGGCCCGGAGAGATAGCACAGTGGTGTTTGCCTTGCAAGCAGCCGATCCAGGACCTAAGGTCGTTGGTTCGAATCCCGGTGTCCCATATGGTCCCCCGTGCCTGCCAGGAGCTATTTCTGAGTAGACAGCCAGGAGTAACCCCTGAGCACCTCTGGGTGTGGCCCAAAAACCAAAAACCAAAAAAAAAAAAAAGAAAAAAGAAAAGATAGTGTGGTATCCAGAGACAATAGAGATGAGGTCCAGGACCAGTCCATGGTAGAAAGCTTGCCATAAAGAGAGTAGAATACAGTTAAGATAGGGTATGGACCACTATGACAATGACAGTTGGAAATTATTCATTATTATTATTTTGGGCCCCCAAGATCCAATCTAAGGGTAATTGGTGGTGACAGTTTGGGGTACATCTTGGGGAGTTTGGCTTTCATGAACTATTGTCATCATCAGCATAGTTTTCTATGGTCATCTCAACCATCACCAAAGCCCAAAATGGAGCTGAGGGGTCCTGACCTGGCCACTCCATCTCACCCTCCCCGGGACCCTCTATCGATTTTCTGTGGCTTCCAAAGCAGGGAGCTTCATTCCAGCTCCCCATCTGATAGGGCCTGCATCTTATTGGAAGGCCTGGAATAGGACATTTCCTAACCTTCTCTAATCCGCACCCCCCCCACACACACACACATTAGGAAGGAGTCTCAGATTCCTGAGGGTCAGAGTAGAATTTGACCAAGGGTCAAATCTTTTTTATTTTGGACCCCACTTACCATTTAGTTCTCTTATTATGAGGTTTCTGGCATTGGAGTTTTTTTTTAATAGATGACAAAATTGGTCTCCAAGGCTGGGCTTTGTACTTTACAGTTTCAAGAGGTAATTGCAATGTGTGGAGCACCCACAATGCATCTGTGCAAGGGCTGCATCCATGGAGACAGAATTTCTAAGAAGCTCACATTAGTGAGAAAGGTGACCATTCTCTGGATGCTGGTAGCTATGGGCTAGTGACTAAGGGGACTCATAATGGCATCACTGGGGCAAACTTTTAGGTTCCTTCTTTGCAAACTGAGGCTGCCCACAGGATTTACCCATGGAAGGGGCAGGACGATTGAGACCTGGGATGTGACTGGCCCATGTTCACACACCAATAAGAGAATAACAAGAGACAAGAGATGAAAGGGCCCTAGAGTCATCTGGTTTACCTCTCTATTCCAGCTCATGGTGCTGATGGCAAATGATGTTGTCCTGGCCTGCTGGCCTCTGTGGGGACATGTCCACAAATGCACTTCTTAATCCTTCTGTTACTGCTCTCTTGCTTAGCCAGCTTTGTGATGGTGAAGAAAGTGGTTGGTTTTAGTTGTTTTTTGGGAAGACTCCAAAACTTCTTTTGAGGGTGACCCAGCCACTTAAACAGGATTTTCATCATTTTCACAAGGAAATAAATATACAGGTAAAAATTGCATAGATATGCCCTTCTGGGTGGTCACTAGACAAGAGTCTTGCCAGCTATGGTCTGCTGCCTCAATGGAATGTTGCCGGCATGTTAATGGGGAAGTTGAATAATTGCAAGTAAGTCAACTTGGCTGCTGTGTGATTGGGAAAATGAGTCTTCATCTGCATTCTTCAGGGTGCTTCTCCATGTCAGATCTAAACAGTACTGGGGATCAAAGTGTGAATAGGTCACATACAAGCACCCTACGACCCCCCATACTCTCTATCTTCAGCTTTTGGAGTAACATACCCCAACTCATCTCCTGAGCCCATCTGAAGGGTTCTCAGTGGCCTAAATGACCAAAGCTGAGTGAGAAATTGCACATGTACTATTGGATTCTAGCCCAAAGTAGAAAAGAAATATCCATGAAAATTCATAGAAACAAAAAGAATATGGGACTCTATAGGGCCAGAGGAGATTAATTTTTCTTCCAGAAGAATCCACTGATGATAGCAGAGCAATAACTCTCATCCAGGCTCAGGACTTGAATGGACCCTTCCTCCATGCTATGCTGTGACCTCTCTCCCACACTACAGATCATGCTAGGATGTGCTTTCAGGACAGAAAACCAAATAGAAGCCAGGAAGTGTCTCAGTGAAGACGCAGGGACCAGGGCCCTTTGTCTGAAGATCAAGGTCAAGGCTGATGGCTATGCAAATTATATCCTCACCTACAGAGTGGGGAAGAGAGAAGTGGTCCCCACTGGGTCTCAAAATGACACTATGTGAGATGCTCACCCCTAAAAGCCACTTCTTCTGGAAAGATGAATAAAGGACACTGTGCAAGCTTTGTGTGCCTCATACTCCTTGTGTTTTCCTGAGCATCCCTGGGAGTAACTTCCCCCAGCACTGAGCCCCCCCAAGCACCCCTGAGAGTAGCTCCCCCCAGCACTGAGCCCCTGAACACCACTTCATGCAACCCATATTAAAAACAGAGAAAGGGGGGCCGGGCGGTGGCGCTAAAGGTAAGGTGCGCCTGCCTTGCTTGCGCTAGCCTTGGACGGACCGAGGTTCGATCCCCCGGTGTCCCATATGGTCCCCCAAGCCAGGAGCAACTTCTGAGCGCATAGCCAGGAGTAACCCCTGAGCGTTACCGGGTGTGGCCCAAAAACAAAAAACAAACAAACAAAAAAACAAACAAACAAAAAAAAAAACAGAGAAAGGACCTTGGGCTGGACACATTAGCCCAAGAAAGGACCACTGCAAATGATAGTACCTTTCCCTTTACTCTCCCTTTTTTGGGTGTTTTCCTTTTTGGCATTTCTTCATTCCAGCATTAACTCTTGCAAATGAAATGGGAACTTGAGACCCCATATTTTATCTCTCAGAACCAGAGCACAGAACCCCTATATTTCATCTGACAGTGTAGAATATCCCTGTGGGGGGGGGCAGAGATTTTTCTAGGGGTGTGAGGTCTTGGTGCTGAAAAAGTCATTGCTTCCACATTCTGTGGAAATCCAATATTGTCCAAATACACAAGAGAGAAGGGCCCTTTTGAAGGGCTCAGTCAATGCCCCACTTCTCCATGCTTAGTAAAGGTTGTGGGGTAGAAACCTCCAAACTGAAGTCACTTGTTTTTTGCTAAAACACGATTATGCCATGTCTTCCTACTCTCTTTCACTTCAAATAAGTGTCTCAGACTCCCCTCAAGACTAGCAAAAACAGTTGGATGAGAAATGAGGTGTCTGGCTGTCTGAGGCTGTCTCTGGGTAGATCCCTACATGGTCCCCAGAAGTGATTCCAGAGCACCAAACCTGGTGACTTCCAGCACCACCAGGTATAACCAAAAATACAAAAAATAAAGAGCAAAGCAGGATCCCTGCTTCTTAGAGATACCCTGGACCTGACACAAGTGAACAGTAGTTGCCCCAACATATGTTGAGAAAAAGGAAAAGCTCAGAACCTGCTAGTGCCCAAGCAACCCCTTATTCACACATGAACCAGACTTTCAGGCAGCCTGATACCCTCCTCTGGCCAGTGAAGTTAGATCCTTGGCCCCGGTTCTGCCAATCCTCTCTCCTCACCCTGGGTTTAAAACAAGGTTCCCCGGGCCGGGCGGTGGCACTGGAGGTAAGGTGCCTGCCTTGCCTGCGCTAGCCTAGGACGGACCGCGGTTCGATCCCCCAGCGTCCCATATGGTCCCCCAAGAAGCCAGGAGCAACTTCTGAGCGCATAGCCAGGAGTAACCCCTGAGCGTCACAGGGTGTGGCCCAAAAACCAAAAAAAAAAAAAAAAAAAAAAAAAACAAGGTTCCCCATCTCATGAAGCTCAGATGTTAATGTCAGCTGTCTCCAGAAACTCTTTAGAGTCCAGACCCCTATCATCCACCCTGACCAACTCCTCGCCAGCAGGGTTGCCTTGCCAGTCCCTCCGGGTGTGCAAACTCAACCCTGCACAGAGCCTTCAACTCAGTGACTAACTAACCCCATATGTGGCCTCGTTCGGGTGATGATGCTACTGCTATTAATTTGACCACAACCAAAGCCTTTCCCTTGTCATCTTCCCTAAAGGAGTTGGTGGTGACGGATGAGCCTGAAACCCAGCCAGGGAGCAAAACTTTCTTCCCTGGAAAAGGGGGCAAGAAACCTTCTTGCTTTTTCTTCCAGAGTGACAAACCTTCATTGCTGTGCTGTGCTGTCTGGTTTAGCTCCCACGCAGGACACACATCCTGAAATCCTCCCTCCATCCCAGGGAACAGGAATGGGGGTCAGTGCCTTGAAGGACTGTCTGTACCCATATAAAAATGAAAGCTTCTCTCTTGGGTCACAGGGAAAGGAGTCAGTAGGGCTCTATGCTCTAAAGGTCTATGCTCTAAATCCTAGAAATCTAATCTCCTAGAGAAGATTCAGCCTTTTCGCTGGGCAAGAGAGGGAAACTGAGGCCAATGAGTGGCAGAACTTGCTGGTGGGAGTCAAAGCCTGGACATCTCCCTTCTGGAAGCTCCAGCTAAAGAAGGGGACATCTGAATAGTCAGACTCAAGAACTGAGCCCAGGGCCTGAGAGATAGCACAGCAGGTAGGGCGTTTGCCTTGCATGCAGCTGACCCAGGTTTGGTACTCAGCATCCCTGAGAAATGCTAAGAGTAATTCCCTAGTACAGAGCCAGAAGTAAACCCTGAGCACCACTGGGTGCACCCCAAAACAAACAAACAAATAAAAAAAGAACTGAGGTTCCTGGGGGCTTGAAGGGGGCAATAAGAGCTTGAATAAATGGGGCCTTGGGTGAAAGAAGGGGGTTCAGGCCAGGTCCCAAATTCAAGGCTTTCCAAGCCTAAGAAAGAGGCACTAGTAATAGTCAGGAAAGCCGATCAGACCAAGGGATCTATTGGGGAGGGGTGTGTACTCAGCAGAGCTGTGGTTGCTCTGCCCTTACTCAGTTCTGTCTGCAGTTTGCCTGGGATCGGCCTTTGTGTCTGCTCTGTTCCGCCTTGGACTGAAGGGGACTTGGCTGCCCTATATCTAGGGTTGGGCCATGGCACTTTATAACAGGGTACAGCAGAGGCTGATGCCCCTCCCCTTGCTTCTTCCATTAGTTGAGGCCCAGTGGGCTGTTTCCACTCTGTCCGTCTGGGTCCCCAGGACATGGAACTGGGGCCTGCTGGTGAGAGGCTTTGTGCACCCCAAGGAGACCAGCTTCTTTCTTTGATGCCTGTCATGTCTCTTTGTTTGTAGGGGGCCTCATCATGTTTGCTCCTGGTTCAGTGCTTAGGGATCTTTCTGGGGTTAGTTTTATGGGGGGTGACACTTAGCAGTGCTCAGGGGTTACTCCTGGCTCTGCACTCAGGAATCACTCCTGATGGTGCTTGGGGGACCAGATATGGAATTGAACCTGGGTCAGCCATGTGCAAGGCAGGTGCCCTACATACTGTGCTATTGTTCTAATCCTTCTCATGATGTTGGCTTGAGTGACCATATGGTGCCATAATTGAACCCAGGACAGCAGGTAAAGCATGTGCTCCAGCCCATTGGGCTATATCCTTTACTTATTGCTTCATTTAAAATATATACTATTGTTATACTAATAAAAAGCAATCGACATTAAAATTTGGGGCTTATTTCCTTTCTTCCTAATTCTCAAACTTTTTGTTGTATGTGTGTGTGTGTTTAAGTTTTGTTTGTTTTTTGAGCCACACTCATTGGTGCTCAGAGCTTACTCCTGGCTCTGCCCTCAGGAACCACTCCTGGCAGGCTCAGGGAAACATATGACCATAGAGGGTGCTGGAGATCGAACTGAGATCGACTTGCCATGTGGAAGACACATGCAAGGCACACTGTGGTCTAGCCCATAATCCTCACACTTTTAAATATTTATTTGGCTTTTTTTTTCTTTAGAATCAAACAAGGACCAAAGAAATAGCTTAAAGTGCTGGAAAATATTGGGATCTGGTTTGATCCTCAGCACGGCAGGGTCCTTCAAGTGCTGCCAGGAGTGAATCATGAGCACTAAAGTGGGACTTGCACCCAGCTGTTGAGTGTGCCACCAGGAACAAACAAATGGGTCACTTAGCCACATTCTGCAGTTGACTCTCTTGATCAGCCCCTTTCTACTGCTATTAGGACCATAGCTGCCTTAGCACAGACAAGCATCAGTCAGGAGAAAGCTGTGGAAGCCAGGGAGGTGTGAAAGGAGAGGATGTTCCATGCTCAGGAGAGGATGTAGGCTTCTCCTGGGTGGAGAGAGTTGGGGACATATCCTGAGCAGAGCTGTGAGGGGCCCCCCAAAATGAGGACTGTGTTTCAGAGAGGAAAGAAAAGGAATTACAGGGCTACATCCAGAGAATGGCAGGCAGGGTGCTTGCCTTGTATGCCCTGCTGGAGCCAGGGTTGGGAGAGCCCCACAGTGTCAAAGATCAAATTAGGGTTTTTGTACCTCCCAGATATGCACCCCTGATCCCTGAGTGCTCTGCCCAGCTCTTGGAGTTGGGCTTATTAGACCTGCATAGGATTTTCAAATGAAAAATGTTGGAGCTAAAACAATAGCACATGAGGGCATTTGCCTCATAAACGGTTGATCCAGGTTCAATCCCCAGTATTCTACAGGAATCCCTGAGGACTACCAGGAGTAATTCCTGAGTGCAGAGCCAGGAGTAACTCCTGATTACTGCCAGGTGTGGACAAAAGACCAAAAAGTAAATATATATATATACACATATATACACACATATGTATATATACATATATATGCATATATACGTAATGGAGAAAGGTTGCCCGCCAAAAGGGCCCCTGGGATAAAGCAATCATGTGAAGCATGAGAGTCAGCCTCCAAGGCCTGCTCTATGCCCAGGGATCAAGTACTGCTCTTGGTAGACATGTGGGTGCAGACAACATGGAAAGATCCAAGGATGGAGATATGGCCCTCCAAGGTAGCCTGGACTCATTTTCTTTTCTTTCCTTCTCACTGCTGAGCCATCTTTCACTAAGATCACTGCCACTAACCATCCTGGGAATTGGAATAAAACAACAGTGAGGCTGAATAACAGCAGTAAATGAGCTGAGACAAGATCAGGATTTCCTTCCAGGTTACGGAGAAGTCAGAGGAGTTCTTCCCAGGTCACATGAAAAGTCTAAGGGTTTTTTCAGATTAGGGGGTTCCTTCTGGATCACATGGAGAGGCCAGGGGTCAGCATTGTCTGTTAGCTATGTGAGTGACAATCTACCATGACACCCCCCTCAGTCAGGCTAACCTCTGACCCCATAAGAGACCTCTCTGAAAGAAGGGACCACAGAGTGGGATAACCACATGTCACACAGTATGTGGGGCAACAGGGCATTGTCTCCTTAACACTGGTTTGTGGCTGTTTACCTTAGTAGCCATATGGAGGATGGAAGAAAGTTGTTTCCCACATTTTCTTGTGCAAGTCGTAAGTGCCCCAAACAAGGAAGGTGGGCTTTTCTCTGCCTGGCATTTGACATTGGGACAAAGTTCTTGTAATTACATGGGTTGTTAGGGGAATAGTGGAGAGAGAGGGGGTGCACAGAGATCCATTTGAGGAGCTAAAATCTTCTGAGCAGACACATGGACTCCTTACTAGAGACAGCAGAAATGCTTCACTGAGTAAGTATATTCCAGGTGCCAGAAATGTTGGCAAGATTGTAGAGATGGTAGAGACACTTGTCTTGTATGATGCTTACCTGGGTTCCATCTCCAGAGATGCATATAGTCCCCCAAGTCCTGCCAGGAATGATCCCTGAGAACCACCAGGAAGCACCTCAAAACCAAATAATAGGACAAAAGATACATTAAAAACTTTAACACAACTGATACATCCCAACTGAATCAAAAGATTGCATGTGAAATGAGGAGCTTTCTCACATGCAGGACTGAAAGAGACGTCTTTGGAAAATAACAAATGCACAAAGGCAAGAGAAACTAAAAGAATGAGAACTGATCTTCAGTTGAAAATTTGTCTCAGGGATGGGCCAGGATTGAAAGGGGACAATGGTGGAGAGAGGTGGTCACTCTGGAGAAAGACAGGGTGTTGTGCATGAAACATCAGTAGCAATATTGCAAATAACAATGCCAGGAAAACCCAAAATAAAGGTGTCTGCTATAGACGCACGCTGGATAGGGGGAAAATGGGGGCATTGGTAGAGAGAAGTGGACACTGGAGAAGGGTTGGTTGTTGGAACATTGTATGCCTGAAACTGAATCATGAATAGCTTTGTAATTCATGCTGGCTTGAGAAAATTTTTTTAAATAAAGAGTTTATATGTAAAAAAATAAAGTTTGAAAATATGAGTAGAGGGAGAACTTAAAGGCCTGGAGCATGAGGCCTTGAGTTCCACCCCTGACATATCTTGACCCCAACTCCAAGCATCGTGTGGTGATCCTGAAGCCATGACATCATTAGCCTGAGCTCAAGGTTCACACAGACCAATGAAGTATTGATTGGTGTGATTCCAGGCCTCTCCAATATTCCTGAGGAGGCACCCACAGTATAAGGAGAAAACAAAACAAAAAACAGCCTTTTCTTAGTTTTGAAGTGATAAATCTTTCAATTATGGCACAGAAGGGACTAGAGATAGTGCTAAATGGTAGTGCTCATGCCTGGCCTTTGGGGGTGTGTGTGTCTCTAATTCTATCCTTGATACAACATGGACCTTGCCACACCAGTGTGGCCCTAAAGGCCCCCACACTGATATCATTGGACTGAATTACACTGGCCTGACCCCTATTAATAAAAAGGATAAAAATTAGCTTAAAATATCATAAGTAAAAAAGAACGATGCATTTGAAAATATAAATGCTGAAAATTAATTCATAGGCAAAAACCATTTGCAAGAAATCCCAAGACAAATAACCTGGCCAAAAACAAAACAAAAGAAAACAAGAAAAACAAAACCCAAACAGTTCTAGCAACTCATTCTCTGTATCAAAGGCTCATTTTTATGTATTTATGCATGTGAAATACCTGTATATGCTTAAGACTCCCCCGCTACAAATTAGCCTGAAAAGACTGTAGAACACTAGGCAAGGGTAAGACCAGAGGGGTCATAGAAAATAAAATAAAAGCAGGCAGCTCTGAAACATGTGGGAAAGACAACCTCAGCCCTAATAAGGAAATCTCGAATTACGATGCAAGTAAGATATGACTTTCCTCCTTCGGAATGGGGAGCACAAGATTGATAAAGCCTTGATAGGCAAGGAAGGGAGGAACTACCACGTCCCCTGCTTGTCCTCAAGGGTGGAGGAGAGCGTAGGGGGGCTAGGAGCTAGAGGTCCCCTTGGAATGTCCTTCCAAGGCACGATCCAGTCAGCGAAAATGGTGATGTGTTGGAGTGTGTCACAGCTAGACAATGAAAACAGGCACTCATTTGTGTAATCAGATAGTGAAAATAAGAAAAATGTCATCAAGCTGTTATACAAACAACAGTGCAGCTGTTCAAATGCACCCCCATTTTTTCCAGGGGGAAAACATTCAGAAGATCCTTAGAAATTGTGATGGAAATCCCACACCTCAAGGATTTCTACTTGATATCCGCATAGGGTGTATAATATTCTATTCTGTATTTGCTAGGGAAGAAAAACATACCTATCTGTGTGGAATCTTCTGGAAGGATTCATAGGAAGTTGGTACCTTCCTGGCTGTCTGGAGTGGGGTGAGGGAGGTTGGGGTATATATGAGAGAGATTTCCTGATCACAGCACAAACTTCTGTTCTACTGCCAGTTTGTATATGTTTAGAAAAAAATTTAAATAAAGGGTAGAAGAAAAATAAAAAGCAATGAATGGGCAGGAAATTCAAAAATTCAGATAGCAGTTCAGAATAAAACTGAGCTGGGGCTGGAGAGGGAGCTTGCCTTGTATATGGCAGACCTGAATTCAATCCCCAGTATCCCATATGATCCCCTGAGCCTGACAAGAATAATTTCTGAGCACAGAGCCAGGAGTAATCTCTGAAAACCACTAGATGTGGCCCCAAAACAAAACAAAAACCTGAGCTGATGTATAGGAAATAGATTCCATAATCATAATGCTTCTGGTGGTATGGGCTGAAAATTCTGTGCTTAGGAAACCATGAAAAAGAGAGGCTCAGCAGGACAAGTGGGAGATCTGCAAGTAGATAGAGGCTCACCCAGAAGGGAGGAAAAGCTGGGGAATTGGGCTAGCACTTGACACACATCAAGCTTCCATTATGCGGTTCTCCTCTTTTGAGTTCCTGAGGCTCTGGAATACTTTGCCACAAGCCTGCAATCTTCATTTGTGTAAACTGCTGCTGTAACAAACTACAGCTACAAACTAAAACTACAAACTACCCTGACACTGTGGACATTGGTTGAAAGAAGATTATACTGGTGGTGAGATTAGTATTGGGACCTTGAATACCTGAAATAACTATTAGGAACAACTCTGTAAATTCCAGTGTTATAAAAATAAAAAAAAAAGAACTATCAGACTTTTAGGGTTGGTTACAAACTTGGTGGACCAACACAAACGTTCTGGGATCTTCTTGAGGCTTCAAAGGCACATCTGTTTGTTCATCATCTCTAACGTGACCTCCTGCTTTCCTTGGCTTGTGACCTTTTCTCCAGTCTCCAAGGCAGCAGCTTTTTTCATTCTCTCATCTGCTGTTCTGCCTCCTTCCACAATGACCCTCTGAAGCAGAACCTAAGTTGTTCAAATTCTTCTCAGGCCCTGGAACCTTGACCACTTCTTAAGGACCCATTTGCTTTGCTGCCTACTACCTGTGTGATTTCCAGAGACTAGAACGCACATAGTTCTGCCAGGGTGGGGGACATAATACACATTATATCAGAACACTAGGGTCCTTGGGTGCTGAAAGTCCATGTAGTTCAGCTGATTTGGGAAGCAGACTTTCCTGCAATGAAGATGACCTTTCTTGTGTCCTATCTGTTGAAGTGGGTCAGAACCCCCTTCTTGATCTTTTGATCCAGACTGGGAATGCCAGGGGAGACAGAGGACTGGAGTGTAGGTGTGGAGGGTCACAAGCATGGGTGATGGACACAATGGAGAGTGGCTAGGTTCACCTCAGCACTCAGAACCTGCTCCCCACTGTCCTGGCTCTGTGGAATGGCAGAGAGAGGCCACCAGGACCAGGTATAATGGTGCCTCTTCTACCCAAGTGATGCCTCCTTCAGTCCTTCTAGGAGCTCCTTGACCTTTGCTGTGACATTTCACTGCTGCTCTGGTTTCCTCAGCCCTATCCTGTACCCCCACTCATCAGGAATCCTTCCTGATCAACCCCTAAGGAGCATCCCTCAGCTCTCCAACTTCAAGTTGAGATTGGCTCCCCCATGAGGCAGGACTCTACCTTGCTGTCTTGCTTCCCCCTGGGTGGACTGTCACCTCCTGATTCCCCCTTGTGGCCTTGGGTGGAATGGATGAGATGAGACAGTAGACAGGTAAATGTCATCATGGTGGCCAGGACGGTGCTGGGTGGGGCACTGGCCATGACCTCTTGCTTCCTCCTCTTTTCCCTCTGGGTCTGCCGCTTATCAAGACCCCCTCCTCTGGGCACCCCTGCACCTTAGCTGTGCTGTACTGTCTTCACAGTGCTCCTTATCTTCCTTCTGTCCTGAAACCTCCCCAGGGGACCCCTTCATTGCCTGCCTTGTCTCTGTCCTCTCCAGTTCTCTTCCTTTATACTCTCCTGTCCTCATGCTGGGACTTTACGTTCCCTCACCCACTCTCCTGCCTGCTCCATTTGTTTTCATTTGACTTGCTGGCTCAGGTCTCTTCTTGGGGCTGAGATTCTGCTGCCAGAACAGGCTGAAACCCAGCAAATATTTGTGGAACGAAGTGTCACTAGTTTTGAAAAATTGAGTCCTGAAAGTTTTGAGTGTTGAGAGACCCTGGGCCTCAGACTCTGAACTCCACGGATGAGGTTGAGTGAGCTGAACTGAAGCTTTCTTATTCTGGGGGATCCTGAGTGGCTTCTCTGCACTGCCAGCCACGTTCTCTATTCCAGACTACAACCTTAGTGCCCTCACTCTTCCTTGGATATTAAGGGAGACTGAGCTGACATCACTTTTCTTGTTTCCCAGTCTAAGAGGTAGGGCTTTAGGGTGTGGGATAACAGGACTGTGGACAGAATTGTTTGTAGCTTCTGTTGAAATCCAGGGGTTAGGGCATAGTCCTTGCATACAGCTGATCCCAAATGAGTCTCTGGCCACAAGAGAACACCAGAAGATGAAACCCTAGAGGCAACTGAACCTTGATGGGTGATTCCCAACACTATAGAATCTAAGCATCATCATCCTGCTGAGCACTGAATACTGACCTGGTTGGCCAAGAATCACCAGGAGCTGTTCCATTCCCTCTGCAAGGAGTTTGTAATCCTAGGTGAAGGGTGCTTAGAATGCAGAGGGCTGGTAGACTGCAGAGCTGGTGGCTCCTTTGGAATTGCAGAGATGTGACTTCCAAAAGTGTCATGAAGGCAGGAATGAGTGATTGGGGAAGGGAAAGATGCAATGAGAAGGGGAACAACCTCTCACCTCCTCATAATGAGGTGAAATTATACCAGAATTCATAACATCTACCCCTAGAGGGGTGACACCATCTAACCCTGATCTCGTCGGCCTTTTTTTCTGCAAAGTTGGACACACTTGAGCAAGGTAATGAGATTGGCTGGTCACCATTCTCTTCATTCTCTCTCCTCCTGACTGTCCTTGCCATCTGCAATTCTATGAATAGAGAACTTGGGCAAGCAGATGATCCCCTCCTTGTTTGGGCAAGAATGTTAGTGTCCCTGTATCACACTGGTGTGGGCAGGGAATGCTGAAGAGAGGGGTTTGGAGAAAACTGAACCCTAGTTTCTGCAGTGGGCAGGCTGTATGCTCCAAACTGAATGAAGGCCCTAACTTTCTGGGAAAAAGAGGTGCCTTCCTCATTTTTTTGTATACCCAGGAAAGGAGGCCCAACCCCCACAGGCACCCCCATGGTTTCTTACTGAAAGCTCCAAAGCTGAATCAGTGTTACAAACTGGAGTGAACCCAGGTCAGACCAGGGGAGTTGGACTTGGCAAGGCTGAGTGAGGCCCTTCTGGCTGAACCTCCAATGATATCTTTTGGGGATCCTTGGGGAAAAGATAGGCAGGTCAAACTCAGCTGGATTATGTCTCCTTAGGGAACCTGAGAAACTTTGTCCTCCATTCCTGATGTGTCCCCTACCCTTGGAGTAATGCTTAATATGCCACATTACGAAACAGATCAGGCAGCTTCTGGCAACAGGCTCAACCTGGCTTCCTCCTGCTACAGAGGGCGTGTGCGGTAGGACCAAGGGAGGGAGGCTCCCAGGGGTCTAAGAAATAGGCAGTGGCCACACTTTCCCCTACACTTGATTATGGGACTTAGGGGCAGGATCCAGGGATTGCAGCCTAATCTGGATTCCAGAGGTTTCTAGGAGCCAGAGCCTGGCCATATGACAAGGACCTGAGGTTGGCAATTGGCAATCACTCAGGGCCAATCACCTCCTGGGAAATAATGAGACTGGCCTGGTGGGGTGAAGGGGATCATTTTCTAAGAATTCCACTAGTCCTGCTCTTCCTCCTCCCCACAGTGCCTGACTCGTGTGGGCTGAGCTGCTGCATACAGCAGGGTAATGACACTGGCTTTGGGCTTTCAGAAAAAGATTCAGCTTTATACACTGACTCCAAATCTTGCATCTCATCAGCATCTAGGGTTCAGATGCACCAAACACAATTAGCAATCCTTATGCAAGCAGTTTTGCTACATGACCTTGACTGGCCTATCACATAAGGTCTCTGTGCCTCCCTGTGCCCAAACCCTGGAGAAAGAGCATCTGACCCTGAGGGATAGAAGGAGGAGGAAGGTCTCTGCCTCTTTCCCTGGAGACAGAGGAAATATGGCCACTCACCATCTTTATCAGTAGCTCTGGCCAGTGGTTTTTATATTATAAATACATTATACAATGCAATATATAATATATTGCATATTATATAAAATCATGTTATTTATATTCGAATAATATAGATATATAATTATATAATATCTATAATATAATACATTTATTTACAAAAACCTATATTTATAACATAGGTGTAATTATATATTATATGATTATATAAAATATAGTATAAATTTATGAATACACTAATTTATAAAACATATGCTACAATAAGATTTTATATAATATGAATATAATATGAATATATATTTATGTAATATAATAAATAATATAATTATGTGGTGTAATTATATATTATATAATATTATATAAATTAGGTTGTTTTCTTTTTGAGCCCACACAACAGTGCTCAGGGCTTGCTCCTGACTCTACGCTCAGGAATCACATGTCATGATCCTCAGGGGGTCATATGGGGGTGGAGGATCAAATGTGCACTGAGCCTGTGTAATGCAAGTAACCTGTGTCCTATCTCTCTAACCTCTAGTCAGTGACTTGCAACTCTGTTGTTGTCTTTTGTTTTGTTTTTGTCACATCTGGCAGTGCTTAGGGGTTACTTTTGGCTTTGCACTCAGGAATCACTCCTGGCAGTGCTCTGGGGAATCATAGGAGATCCAGGGATTGAAATTAAGTCAGCTCACACAAGGCATGTGCCTTAACTGCTGCACTATCATTCCAGCACCTGTTGTCTTATACATAGTAAATCATCTTTTTGAAACAAAATTGAATGGATATAGTGCACATCATAGAATCCAGCAGAGTCACTTTGATTGGTGGGGTGGAAATAGAGGTGCTAAGTCCTCCAAAAGTCTCTTATGGTAATACCTGTTCGGGGAGGGTTTTAAGGAAAACTGTTCAGGTAGCGTCTTCTCAAGGGATTCAAATTAAGAACGAGATGAGGACTACAGTGATGGTGAGGTGTGGTAGCTGTGTGCCAAGACCATACATGTCAACACTCTTGTAAACACAGGACCTTATTTATAATAGTAATTTTTACTAATTATTTTAACCATTTCTAGTGAGAGTTTTACAATACTGTAAAGTTGACATGTCCATTTCATTTAGTCTGTGAGTTTTTTGTTTTTTGTTTTTTAGATTTTTGGTACACATTCAGAGGTGCTCAAGAGTTACTCCTAGATCTACACTTAGGAATCACTCCTGTCTGGCTTGGGGGACCCTATGGGATGCCAGAGATGAAACCCAGGTTGGTCACCTGCAAGGCAAACACGCTACCTGCTGTGCTATCCCTCTGATGCCCTCACCAAATTTTTGTACTATCTCCCATCATTATTATTTGTCTCATAAAGTCTCACTTGATCTGCTGTCAATCTTACATAGTTTCCTTTTAAAGTCCCATTTTTATATCTTGTTCTTCCAGTATTTTGTCTCTGTCTTTAGCTTTTGTCATTCTGATTATAATGTTCCTTGAAGCTTTTCTATTTGGTTTTTGTTTTCTCTTTCTTTCTTTTTTTTTTTTTTTGAAGGGGGTCACACCTAGTTGTGCTCAGGCATTGTTACTGGCTCTGCACTCAGGGATCACTCCTGGTAGGCTCTGGGGACTATATGGGATGTCAGGGATTGAATTTGGGTTGGCCAAGTACAAGGCAAATATCTTATTCACTTTACTATTGCTCTGGCCCCTATTTGGATTTTTCTTTGAGATCCTTCAGGCCTCTTGAATCTTAGTACCTGCACTCTTTCAACTCCTTCATTCTGAAAAATTCTTATTATGACTTATTTAAGTGATTTTTAAGTCAATGTTGTTTTCTTGTTCTTCAGGGATTCCAATGATGCTTATATTGATTTTCTCAACTTTATCCCATAGTTCTCTGGTATGCTGTCACTTCTCTTCAGACTCCCCCCAACACACACACATTCATTTGCTTTCTAGAAGTATTGGCCCCTTATCTTGGAGCTCACTGACCTTTTCCTCAGCTGCTATTGTTCTGTTGCTGAGATCTGTTTATTTTTTCTATATCATCTACCATGCTCTTCAGTTCTATCAATTCTGATTGTAGCTTTCAAATTTCTATTCACATTTTTTTCTTGTGCTTTTACTGACCTCCTAAGTCATTATTTCTTTGAGTTCATGAAACACTATCAATATGAAGTCACTAGCATCATTGTCAGAATTTGTAGGGCTAGATATTTACTAGTTGAGCCTTCTTTGTTGCTGTTTTAACTCATTGATATTAAAGAACTTCCACATATCTTCTTCAATGGTTTTCCTGGTCTCCTGTTATGCTGAGGATAGATCTTTGTAGCTAGCTTCCTGTATGCCTCTGAGGTATTAGTCTGGGCCTGGATGAAACTCCTTTCCTCCCTGGCCTATCTTTACTCAGTGATAGGAGGTATAAGTGGTAGCTGTATGACATATAATAAATAGAGCTATTGGCTCAGAACATGTGGATATAGACTGGCTTATATAGTGGAGGTCAAGCACTGAGGCTGCCAGGACCCAGCTGGTCCTTTAATAAAAGAAATAGGGGCTTCAGAGATAGTGAAGCAAGTGGGAAGCTTATCTTGCACACAGCTGACCCAGGTTTGATCCTTGATCCCATATGGTACTCTGAGAACTGCCAGAAGTAACTCCTTAGTGCAGATCCAGGAGTAACCCCTGTATATAATTGGTTGTAACCCCAAATCAAGAAAATTAAGAAATTGATTAGAAAAGGAATGGATGGATAAGGTACTTGTTTGCTTGTTTGGGGACCACACCTAAAAGTACTCAGGACTTCTTCCTGGCTGTCTGCTCAGGAATCACTGCTGGCAGAGCTTGGGGACCATATGGATGCTATGGTCAAAGCCAGGTTTGGAGAACTGAAACCCAGACCCCCATTTACTACTGGATGTGGCCTGAGGCTGAAGGAATGGAGTGTGTGTGGGGTGGGGTGGGGAGGATGTCTTTATAAAACAGTAAAGCAGGAGATCTGGATAGGCCCTGCTGACCCGCTGGGCCTCACCTTAGCTAATTCTATCACTCCTGATTGTCACTGTTTTCCCCAGGTGTCCCTATATAGGTGCAACAAAGAGGGGTCTCTCCTGGCTGAAAGGAAAGGCAGGAAGGCCTGAGCCCTTGACATACCCCATGTGGGCCACATAGCCCGAGCAGAGACCCGGCCTAGGCCTCCCTCCCAGAAGCCTGACTTGGCCTCGCAGTGCTGCGGGAGGTGGGGCCGGCAAGCCCCATAAACACCAGGTTTTCCTGGTGCCCTTTGCCAGGTGGCTGCGTCCTTCCAGAACTCACACCTCCACAATACAGGTTTTTCCAGCAAAACAAACAAGTGGCTACAGAGCTAAGCCCTGTCCGTGTCCCTGGAGGAGCAGGGCCTGGCCAGCTGGGGGCTGGGGGTGGGGAAGCGTCTAGTCTCCAGAACTGAGGGGCCCTGGTGAGGTAGTGGGGACCAGGTCCCAGATGTGGTCTCAGCCTGAGGAACTCCTGGTGTGAGAGGAGTTTCCAGGCCCCGCAGACATGCCAACTCCCCCTGAGGTCGGACTCCCCACTTGAGCCCCTGGGAACCATTTTCTGAATATGGTGGTCTCAGAATTGATTCCCCAGCAGGTATTTCTGAGTTGTCTCAGTACCTGACAAACCAGTGAGATTTCAGTAGGGAGGACAGGACGCTGTGTTCAGGGTGCAGGGAGTACTGAGTGGGAAGTGCAGGTCTGGGTTGAAGGGAAGCTGCCCCTATTTTCAACAGAGGAACAAGGTGTTCTCTGTCTGTTATCTGTGTGCAGGGCAGTGGGACAGAGGCTGCCCAGTGGGAATGGGTGGAGACCCACACTTCAGAGAAACCCCCATATATCACCCCTACATGGCCCCCAGGTAAGGCTGTAGCAACCTCCACACTGGACAGTCCAGTTGTCTCCAGGATTCTCTTTCAGTCCTCTAGAGTTCTCAAACCAACTAGGCTGTTGCATGTCTATCTCAGTGCAAATGCTGGGCAGGCCTGGACACTCTTTCCTGTCACAGTCTTGCTTTAGCCAATAACTTGTGGGTCTGGGGCTAGAGCAATAGCACAGTGGGTAGGGAATTTGCCTTGTATGCAGCTGAGCCGGATTCAATCCCTGGCATCTCATACGGTTCCCTGAGCCTGCCAGGGGTAATTTCTGAGCTCAGAGCCAGGAGTAACCTCTGAGTACAGCTGGGTGTGACCCAAACACCTCACAAAAGGCTATGGGTCTGTCATTCTTGAGGCAGTAAAAGCAAACCAAGCCTGGCATTTCTAGATGGCCTAACTTCCTACTTGCCTCATCAATACACGACACACAGACAGACAGACACACACACATAGACATGTGCATATATTATAGACATAGTACATAAAGACTTACGCATTCACACACATAGACCTACATATGCACCCAACACCTACATGCTTATTCATGTGTTTACACACAGGACACACAGAACACAAAGATGTGCATAAGGCTGGAATGATAGCACAATGGTAGCACATTTGCCTTGCATGCAATCTACCTGGATTCAATCCCCAGCATCCCATGTGGCCCCCTGAGCCTGCCAGGAGTGATTTATGAATGCAGAGCCAGGAGTACCCCTGAGCACTGATGGCTGTGGTCTCCCCAAAAGCAAATAACCAAATATGTGCATATAGCAATATGCAGGCACACACATGTACTAATTAATGGACATGTGTGAGCCAAAACATGTCACCAGACACAGCTTCCCTGTCATACATGGACACACACACTCACACAGGTACACTGCACAGCAGATCCACACACGCTTTCTCACATATGGACACATACGAACTCATATCACACAGTCATACATTGGCACAGATGCCCCTGGACACACAGACATACTCAGAGGCATAGATATGCATGGGATTGCACCCTAATTTAGCAAACCCCAGATACTGTCTCCTCACTCCTGGGTGATTCCTGCTGTCAGTCTAGAGCACACAGGGGGTCAGACCCTTCCAGGCTAGGAGAGACAGGGGAAATGGATAGGGACAGGGGAGGATGGAGGAGGAATAGTGGGAACAGAGGGAAAGGGGAACAAGTGAGGACAACGGAGGACAAGGGGAAAAGGGAGACAAGTGGGGATAGAGGGGGACAGGCAGGGACAATGTTTTTTAGTGGCCAACTGACCCTTTCCCAGTGCTCTCTGCAGCCCAAGCTCAGGCCACATGGTAGGTTTTCTCCTGGGGCTGCCCGGAAGTCGTGTTTTTCTAGCACAGCTCTGACCTCGAGTCAAGCAGACTGAAAACAAATCCCCTGACTTTACCCACTTCAACTCACCTTAGACCCAGGGACCACTTACCCCCCAGTACTTGGGGGAACATGCAGAGCCTGGGAGCGAACCCAAGCCTACCACATATAACATTCCAACCCATTAAGCCATCTACCTACCCCAAGAGCCCCCACTTCCTCCTACCAATACCCATATGTAGACACTGGCCCTCACCCCTATCTGCATCAGCAGAGGGATGACCACTCCCAAACCCACAGGAGCCTGCTGGACAGTGCAGCAAGTCCCTGCCAGAGATGGCCCAGCTAGGCTCAGATTGGCAGGAGGTTGGGCCTAGCAAGCTTTGACCGCTCTGCTCTAGGGCTCTATGAGGAAGCCAGAGCCGTGAGCTATGTGGTAGCACCTTGAATGAGTTGGGGATTCATAGATTATGAAAATAAAAAACTGGGGCACTCGCACCCCTGCCCCAGCCACCTGGGCCGCAGCCCTGGTTTCGGGTCAGTCTGGTACAACCCAGCAGGCTGGCCCGGGTTCCTGCCTTTTCCCGGGGGACAGCCTCGAAGCGGGCCCAGCATTCTCAGCTGCATTTAATCTGCCCCAGACAAGCTGGCGAGGAGCGTGGGCTGGGGGTTGGGGGGGCGGCACACGGGTCTGGACAGTGGGTCCCCGGCGGCCGCCTTTGTTCGCTGGGTAACCTGGAGCGGGGCCAGCCTCAGCGAGGTTCCCTTGGCAGCAGAAGTCGGTTCCAATTAATCGTGTTTAACCATTCTAATCACACTTTAGCACATTAATCCTATTTTCAATCCCAAACACATAGGAACCAGCGGCATGTGGGCCTTTTTATGGGAACCGCAAATCAGATGTAGCAGAGGGGCCACGGCACTCTCATTGGCTCTGCCCTTTCACTGAACTTAAACTTAATAAAATATGGGACTGGCTTGTGTGGTTGGATTTACGGCACGACGCTGATGCTTTCACAGAGAAATAGATCCCTTAAGTGACTTAAAAACCTGTCAGAGTGCGCAGTGAAAATTTGATTAGAAGGTGGACCCAGTGAAGGGGCTCCCGCCTTCTCTGGCGATGGGTGGGGGCTGCAGGATTTCTGTCCCTCTGATGGCACCCGCCGGCGGTGGCCGCGATGAGCCAGGGAGCTCTGGAGGCCGGTGCAGAGTGGCCTTGTAAAAGGGTTTATGGAGGTGTAATCTCGCAAACTTGATAAACCTCAAGCACCTCATCTCCCGTGAGCTTGTCAAGGTTCTCCAGCTGCCTGGCTCAGAGATGTCTTCACAGCTCATAGGCTTGTGGCGCTGTTGTCTCAGCTGCCTTTTCTGCAGAGACAGGGGCAGCAAAGGGAAGTTTAACTCAATGGCTTTATCCAGCAGCAAATGCTATCTATCAGTAGCAAATGCTTCCCCACCAAAGAGAAGGGCACAGGCTGAGCTTGCCACTTGCCAGCTGTCAGCCTGGCTGGCAAGTGGCCTGTCTGCTTCAGTGAGAGGTCCTTGAAAATTAGCCAAGCTGAAACCAGGTAACCAAGTGAATTCTTATTCTAGAAACAGGTGACCTAGGAACCACTGCCTTCTGCACAAACATCTACTCGGCTCAAGTCCTGAGCAGCCAGCCAAACTCTGTCCTAGAAGGGACAATTTGCATCTCAGGGCTCCGTCCCCATCTTGTCTTGCACCTGACAAGGTAGTGGGGGGCCCTGACTGAGGCGGTGAGTCCAAGCTTTGCATCCTGCTTCACTGCTCCCCAGCTCCACATCCTTTGGTGCATCATTTCATCTCCTAAATCTAAGTTTTCACAACCTGGAGCATGTAAGTATGGGGTGAGGGTTGGAAGGGTGATGAGCCCTTCAGAGCAGGGAAAACTCCAAAAAATGTCAACCCTGCATCTCTCCTCATGCCCCTAATCAAGGCCAACCAGCTAGATACCCTTGTGGACTACACAGGGTGCTGAGGGATTGGGGATAGGAGTCAGCGAGGTGAGAAATGAAAAGTTAGTGCTAGGGGATATGGGCTCTGTAGGGCCATATCGTGTGTGTGTGTGTGTGTGTGTGTGTGTGTGTGTGTGTGTATGTGTGTGTGAAAGAGAGAGAGGGAGAGAGAGAGGGAGAGAGAAGAAGAGAAAGAGGAAGAGAGAGAGGGAGAGAGAGAGGGAGAGAGAGGGAGAGAGAGAGAAGGAGAGAGAGAGAGAGGGAGAGAGAGAGGGAGGAGAGAGAAACATTGCAGGCAGTCAACCCAGTCCTGCACAGATGGCCCTCCAAGTACCTCCAGAAGTGATCCTTGAGCTCAAATATAGGAATAAGTCCTGAACATCACAGGGTATGGCCTAAGAACAAAAATTTAAAAGGGGGGTTTGCATATTAAATGCTCTCTGTGAAAGTGGCAGGCTTGAAATAAAATAGTTTCAGGGCCAGAGTGATAATAACAGATAGGATGTTTGTCTTGCACATTGCCAAGCCAAATTCGATCCCTGGCATCCTATATGGTCCCCTGAGCACCACCAAGAGTTTCTCTCCACTCTCTGGAATGTAGAGAAGAAGTCAGCCCTGAGCACAGATGGGTGTGACCCCCCAAAATAAGAAAAGAGGGTCAGAGAGGTAGCATGGAGGTAAGGCATTTGCCTTGCATGCAGAAGGATGGTGGTTCAAATCCCGGCATCCCATATGGTCCCCCAAGCCTTCCAGGAGCAATTTCTGAGTGTAGGACAAGAAGTAACCCCTGAGCACTGCCAGGTGTGACCCAAAAACCAAATAAATAAATAAATAAATAAAAGAAAAGAAAATAATCTCAGTAGTATCTTAAATCTGGAAAAAGGAAGAGAGGCAAGTAATTAGCTCAAATATCTGAGGCTAATAGAATTCATTGTATTTGAGCACAAAATCTGGTCCTTGAATTTCCGGGGGAGGAAAGAAGCTTAAAGGGGTAGAATATGAAATAGTCAGTTGCATTCTTTTTTTTTTTTTTTTAATTTTGGGTTTTGGGCCACACCCGGTGACGCTCAGGGGTTACTCCTGGCTATGTGCTCAGAAGTCGCTCCTGGCTTGGGGGACCATATGGGACGCCGGGGGATCGAACTGCTGTCCGTCCAAGGCTAGTGCAGGTAAGGCAGGCACCTTACCTCTAGCGCCACCGCCCGGCCCATCAGTTGCATTCTTGACTTTTGCAACTCCTCATTTCAACTCGCCCTTGCTGAAGGCCTGGCAGTGCAGTAGAAATGGGTCTTGGTGGCTACAAGAATGCAGGTTATTGCTTCTGCAGGTTCAGCTTTTCCTAAAAACTGAGTTCAAACTCAGTTTCCCTCAGAGGCTTGTCTAGAATGATTTCCTAAGTGGTAGGGCAAAATCTCCACTAATTGCTTTTAAATTATTTTAAATGGACCTTTGATGGTAATCTTGGGGAAGAGCAGCCACCCCCCCCCAGAAAAGGCTCTCTCATGCCTTTGTGACAATCAATATTCAATTAAGCCGGTGAGTGTCCTTTCTGTCCAGAGCAGTCCAGGGCTTAGGAAGTGAGTGAGGAGGAAGCTGATGCTAAGAGAACTTTGTGTCCATATCTTCATTTGGAGTTATCAATTCATGCTAAGTGAAAAACATAAATGCGGTAGGAAATGGGGTGTGTGTGTGTGTTGGGGGGGGTGTTGCCAAGAACTTGGATAAGAACCAGGATTAGAGTCTGATGTTTAGCTTTCTAAGTAAACACGTCTAGCCTTTTCTTTTACAAATAACAATCTGGAAAGATGCATTAGGGAATTGAAATGCAAAATAGAAATGAGTTTATCCAGGTAAGTAAGGTTTTATTAAACAATTTAATTCATTCCAGTTCCTTTGGAAGAAACTGTGGCTTATGGTTAATGTATCGGGCCAGACAGAACATGCATTCATGAAGCCACCTGCATTTAATATCCAACTGTCAGAAAGCTACTCGCCAGCCCCTTCCTGCAGAGGCAGGAGCTAAGGGGGTTTTATTTTGGTGAATGCAACAACAGAAGTGGCCAATGAATATTCAAGGTAAGGAAAGAATTGCAAACCAAAAATGTTAGCAGCTGAGAACACCAACAGGATTCGGGAGAACCCGGGACCTCATAGCTTTCAGATGTGATAGGGGAAAAAGGGAAGTGTGTGTGTGTGTGTGTGTGTGTGTTTGGGGGAACACCAAAAGCAAAAACTGGGATGGAAATATGGGTTTCCTCTGTAGATATTGTTAACAAAATAAACCGACTTAGGAAATAAGCCTGCCACCGCCAAGCTCAAACCAGGAAATTCTCAGCCCAAGTAGAATCGTTTTATGAGCATGCAAAATAAAATAAAACAAAATAAAATCTGTTCTCATTAAGGTTCTTTATTGAGCAAGGTAGATGGGTTTGGAGGGTACCTATGTTCTCTCCATTTGTTTCCCTGGTGTTCATGGTTTCAGCACAGGTATTCTCAAATCCTTTGACAGAATCAAAATTGTGACTTGTTCTTTTCTGGGGCTACAAGACATCTGGGATGATGGAACTAAATTATCCATGATTACTGGGACACTCATGAGGTTCTACAGTGCAGCCAGTTTTGTTCTCTTATGTTCCAACTCATGTCCCCGGTGACTCCTGATTTCTTCTCTATCTTTCAATGCTCTCTCCGAAGTCTCTTGTGTTTTTGTTTCTTTCCTCTATTGGGATAGTTTTGGGAGTGTGGGAGGTCATTCCCAAGGTGGTGCTTTGGGTTGTTTCTGGCAGTTCTTAGGATGCTAGAGATGGAACCCAGGAATCTTGCATGCAAAGGTTGCTCACTAGTCCTCTGCCTCTCTCCTTGTTCGTCACTACCTTCTCTCTGAACTTTTCACTCGATTTGTGCTGGCCACGGTCTGGGTTCAAGAGAACGGGCTGGAACACACTGGTGAAAGGTTACTCTGAAGCATGTAGCATCTCTGCTGCTGTAGAAAACAGGCTAATGGCTCCATCACCAAGCAAATCACAGGATCCCACCATCCAATTTGATCATAGCCCCCAAAAGAATGAAAAACAGGGATAAGAGAAGATAATGTGCACCTCAACTCACAGCAGCCAAAAGGTGGAAACAGCCCAGTAGCCATCCAGGGCAGAAGAATGAGGACCAGGTAGGGTCCATAGCCCATGGGAGAGTGATCAGCCACTCAGGGAAGAAAGTGCAGTGGTCGCCATGGCAACAGCTTCCTGAGGGCTCTGCTAAGTCTTCCCAAAGGACTGGTTCTGTAGGATCCACTTACAGAGAGTCCAGAGCTGCCAGGCTCATTGATGCAGAGAGTCGGGTGGTGGATGCCCAGGGCGGGAGGCGGAGCAAAGGGGCATTAGCGTTTAATGGGGGATCGAGTTTCCACTTTACAAGATGAAAAGAAGGCCCTGGGGAGAGAAGGGAACAGGGCCAGGAGCCCCTGGTTGGGGACTGTTCCCTGTCAAGTCCTCTGTGACTCCAGGAGGAAACTGGAGAACCTTCCATCACTCTTCCAGGAAGTCCTGTTAGAATCTCTTCTCAGGGCCGGAGATATAGCATGGAGGTAAGGTGTTTGCCTCTCATGCAGAAGGTCAGTGGTTTGAATCCCAGCATCCCATATGGTCCTCTGAACTTGCCAGGAGCGATTTCTGAGCATAGAGCCAGGAGTAACCCCTGAGCATTGCCGGGTGTGACCCAAAAACAAAACAAAACAAAAACAAACAAACAAAAAAGAATCTCTCTTCTTCCAGGAAGTTCTCCTACTGCTGAAATAGAGCACATCCCTCAATGAACATGAGTGTGTATACGTGTGCAAGGGTGAGTGTACTCAGGTATATATTCATATTTGTGTTTGTCTCTGTGTAAGTGTACACATGAGTGAGTGTGTTTTTGTGTGCATGTGAGTGTCCCTGTTTATTTCTGTAAGTGTGTGAGTTAAATTGTCCCTATGTGGGCCAGGAGGACCAGTCCCTGGTAGGAAGCTTGTTATAAAGAGTGGGAGAGGGCAGTGAAGGCAGAGAAGGGACCACTATGACAATAAGAGCTGGGAATGATCACTTGGGGGTGCTGAAAGGAGAAAAAGTGATATGCATGTTATCCCTTTAGAAACAATATTGCAAACCACAATGTCTAAAAGAAAATGAGAATGGCTTCCACAGAGAAAGGGTGGCAGGAAGAAAGGGTAAAGGGTAGTAAGGAAACTGGGATTTCAGTGTCAGAAAATGTGCACTGATAAAGGTTATTGGACATTTGTGTGATTGAAACTTAAACATGAACAACGTTGTAACTGTGTATTCCATGGTAATTCAATTAAATAATTTATGTATAAAAAGTAAAATAAAGAAAGATAATTTGAAAAGAAAAAATGTGCCCATGTGTCAGCATTCGTAATATGTCTGTGTCTCTTATGTGAGTGTTTATCTCTGTATATCTTTGTGTGTGTTCCTGTGTGAGTAGGTAAGTGGTGTGTGTGTGTGTGTGTGTGTGTGTGTGTGTGTGTGTGTGTGTGTGTGTTGGGGGAGTTAGGGTTAGGGTCATCAGTTCACAAGGCTTGCTTCTCACACTGTCCATCCAGCTTACATTTGCAGGTGTCCAACTCCCAGGATAAACCCAAGTTCCCCCGCCTCCTTTGAGACCCCACTATGCTTGCACAGCTCTGGATGCAACAATTGGGAACAGAGATCGTGGAGCCTCCAGAGGAGACTTGGACCACAGGCCCCATCTTAGCTTGCAAGTGGGTACTGTGTCCTGTCCCCTCCCTTCCCAGGTGCAGGGTACTATGGTTCTTCTCTGTCGCCTTTTCTCTGGGGCCCCCACAAACCTTTGCTTCTGACAATAGAGTCTGGGATGGTTAAGGTCAAGTCCCATCAAAGTGCAGCTAGGGCTGTGGCAGAAGTGAGAAGAGGTTCTATGCTGTTTTCTGGGGGAGGTGGTGAGGACACTCCCTCTGGGAGGGGTGAGGCAGACCCCTCAGGGTCTTGGGATGAGCTCAAGGCTGAGTCAGGTACATGATCCAGTCAGAGAGCAGCGCTGCATGACTCTGGACTCAATGTCACTGAGCCTCAGTTGCCCCTTTGTTAAAAAGGGATATCAAACATTTTCCAAAGCAATTGGTAGCATTTTAGATGATTCTCAACTATGTCTTTTATGAAAATGGAAGCAGACATAAAAAATGACTTCAAAATTCTAGAGGTGACTTATGTGAAGTGGTGATTTATTTGAAGTGGCAGCCTCCAGAGGGGAACTAGCTCCTTATTTTATACCCAACTTAGTTACTCTGGAACTGCCTGAGAACTTAACACTTTAAAAACCTGCTAAGAGCACCTGCATGCAGTGGACCTTGTATCATACCAGTTCCACTGGGCCTGAGACCCATCTGATCTTCACAACACTGAAATGAATCTTCATCACTTGAGGAGATTCTTGGAGCACTGTAGGATCAGGCTAACATATGGAATTGCTCTTTGTATGTAATGGAAAACTATTCCTAACCTCTACGGTCCATCGATTAACTGCAGAAAATAGTTTCACAAGGGAAATACCCTGTGAAGAAAATAAGTTTATTTGAAAATTATGAGGGAGGGCAGGAGTGGTGGTGCAAACAGTAGGGTGTTTGCCTTGCACACGCTAACCTAGGATGGACCACGGAAAAATCTCCAGGCTTCCCATATAGTCCCCAAGCCTGGAGCAATTTCTAAAAAAAAAAAAAAAAAGGGACATCAAAACAACACCTACCTTCCTCTGGAAGAATGGATGAGAAGAGGAAAGCCTATATGGACAGTCCAAACTAGCACCAGGATGCTTGTCACACAAATAAATGCCTGCTGAGTTGCAAGCTAGGCAGGATGGAGAAATAGCACAGTGGGGACAGCATTGGCCTTCTACACAGTAGGCTTGGGTTCAATCCCCCAACGTGATCACTGATTGGGTGCTAAAAAGAGATAAAGTGATTGACATGATATCCCTCAGTAACAATATTGCAAACCACAGTGTCTAAAATGGGTGGGGGAGAGAGAAAGAGAGAGAGAAATGTGTGACTGAAGGCAGGCAGGGTGTAGAATATGGAGGGAAGAAAACTGGTCACATTGGTGGTGGGAAATGTGCCCTGGTGAAGGCTGTTGGACATTGTATAACTGAAACTCAATCATGTATCTGATACTTTGTATGGGGGGGGGGCTGTATTATGAACAACCTTGTAACCATGGGTTTAAATACAGTAATTTTAAAAAGTGATCCCTGATCACAGAGACAGAAGTAAGTCCTGAGCATCTCTGGAGTGGCTCAAAAACCAAAAAATTAAATATAATAAGGCAGTCAGGCATGAAAATGAGTGGGGGTCCAGATGTGGGGTGCTGTGATTGCATGCCCTCCTGCTCTAGAAACTTCATGAGTATTTAGCTGACTAGATTTGGAATGTCTATGAAGGAAGATTGCTTTCCAGTCCTGGGGGACATTAGTGAACCCTTGATTCCAGCACAGGTGAGGGAGGACTGAACATCTGAGATGGACTTTTTGGCCCCTCTGAATGGGGAGAGTCCCAGGCTGCCTTCCTGGCCAATGCAAAGCCTCAAGGTCAGACTGGATTCCCCACCCTGTGACACTTTGCACTATAGAACAGGACCCCTGTCAAATGGTCCACTCTGTCTCTGTCTCTCTCTCTGTGTCTCTGTCTGTCTGTCTGTCTGTCTGTCTCTGTCTCTCTGTCTCTGTCTGTCTGTCTGTCTGTCTGTCTATCTGTCTGTCTCTCTGTCTGTCTGTCTGTCTGTCTGTCTGTCTGTCTGTCTGTCTGTCTCTCTCTCTCTCTCTTTCACCTTCTCTCGATAGCTAGTTCCCAGGGAGGTGGCCCTGGGGCTGTTCTAATTTGTGTTTAACCCAGTGCTGGATGCTTGGATGCTTTGTCAATGAATGAATCAGCGAAGGACAGAATAGGTGAATATATGAGCCCATGAATAAAATACTAAGTGAGCAAATGCGTAAGCAAATGAATGTGCATGAATGAGTGCATGAATAAATAAGTTCATAAATGAATGAATGAATAAGTTAATTAATGAATGAATGATTGTGTGAATAAATAAATGTATTAATGAATAAATGCATGAATCAGTACGTGCATGAATGCATGAGTGAGTGAATTAATAGTTGATCATTTGTGGCCAGACATGCCACCTGGGAGATGCTCAGCATCTGCAGCAGAAACAGACAAACTTGCTGCTTGGCTTCATGCAGGGGAGCTTGGGATAGGACACTGAAGGACTTGCTCAGAGAAGAGACCATCCTGTAGTGCTTAGGTGGTGGGATGGTGAGGAGAGAATGGTCCACCCTCAAGGAGGAGTAAAGAGGGTGCAGGAGGGCATTAGGAACTACCTTTGTTGGCAGCATGTTTGCCTACAGTGGCCATGTCTCATGGTCCCTCTTTGTGAGATTTCCTGCTCTGCTGCCATATTTGTTTCCACAAAGGCATAGTTATCCCAATACACAGAAACCCTACAAAGTACTGTGCTGGGTGAGAGGAGAGACTTAGGACTGCACCTTCCTTCAGTCTTCACTTTCACCCCTAAAGATTTCATCCCTTCACAGAAGGGTCCTGTCTAATTTTCTCAGCAGGGCAGGACTCAGATGAGTCAATGAAGACACAAAAGCCAAGAGACCAGACAAGCTCCAGCCATCACTGATAATATCTGAATGATATTTGAAATTATATTTTAATGACACTCAGTGTTCAAGTCTCATGAGGCACAGAATTCTAGAATTCTTTATTGTGAGGACCCATAGCAACCAAAGTGGAAAAAAAAGGGTCTGTCTCATTATTCATATTTTCACATAGTTTTGATCCATAATTTCCCCCTGCACATTAATATTGACTGAACAAAAATTTTAATTTTTTTTGTTTGGAGCCACACCAGGTGGTTCTTAGAGTTAGCAGCTGGCTCTGGGTTCAGGAATCACTCCTGTCAGGTCTGGGAGACCATATGGAATACTGGGGATCCAATCCTGGTTGGCCACATGCAAGGTAAATGACCTATCCATTGTGCTATTGCTCTGGCCCCTGAAAAATTATTAAAAAAAAAAAAAGAAACTATGAGGTAGTGTGACACATCTGGATGGTGCTAGCCTTGTATGTGAGAGGCTACACAGTAAAACAGACAAAACTCACAGGATCATCTTTTGAGGTGGTTTATTTTCTCAATTTCCCAAACAGACTATGTTCCCTGTCTCTAATGAAAGTCAATTTCTCACCAATATTTTCCAAAATGAACTTCTTATGCTCTCTAACTATTTCTTAAGCAACAGTTTTAAATTGACCTCATCTAATTCATTCTACCTTGAAACTTTTGATGTGTTGCTCATCATGGCTTTTTTTTAAACATTAATATTTTGGGAGGGAACAGGGGCAGGCTAGAAAGATAGGACAGGTTTTTAGGTGCTTGCCTTGCACACGGTCCACCCCTGTCTGATCCCTAGCACCATACGGTAGAGCACTGTCAAAAATAACCCCCAAGCACTGCTGGATGTGGTCCAACCCCCTCCCCAAACATATATATACACACATATATGCATAAAATTAAATTTAAATCTGAGACAGTGATGGTGGGAAGTAAAACTTGGAGTTCATCACTCCTAAAGGATTCTCTTCTGCAGTCCTTTATTCCTGCATTCATCCCCATACACCTTAGAGGGGTGCAGCAGCATCCTACTTTCTTCTCAGACGGGGGGTTGCATGTGCTTATCCAACAATCATCCCTGAGTAGTGCTGCAAGCCAGGAGCTACCCCAAGATTTACAGCCAAACTGGCAGGAATAGGCCGGAAATCGCTGTGCCATTCAGAAAGGCAGAGCCACCTGCCAGGTATAATCAACAGACAATGCAGACCAAACAGTAAGCAGGTTCTAGAAACCAGAGCCACTGCCCAGAGCTGCAACTTACGATCAAGAGCCTCATATGCAATATTGGCAGGAGGAGGGGTCAGGGAACACTAGACCCTGGTCCCTGCCACCTTTCTGCTTCTGCAATCTCCTAAATCTTGGATAACACACTACCAGTTCTGGAGTTTCCACAGCTACATCTAGTGTCAAAGCCACTGGGACTTTAGCTTTCTCCTCTGAAATCAACTTAATTCTACTGGCTTCTCCACTCAAAGAAGGAAAGAAACAGGGGCTGGAGAGATAGCATGGAGGTAGTGCTTTTGCCTTGATTGCAGAAGGATGGTGGTTCGAATTCCGACATCCCATATGGTCCCTGGAGCCTGCCAAGAGTGATTTCTGAGCGTAGTCAGGAGGAAAACCTGAGCGCTGCTGGGTGTGACCCAAAAACCTAAAGAGGGAGAGAGAGAGAGAGGAGAGAGAGAGGGGGGGAGAGAGAGAGGGGAGAGAGAGAGAGAGAGAGAGAGAGAGAGAGAGAGAGAAGGAGGAAAGGAAAGGAACAGACACAGAGTCAGAACCCAGTGGCAGAGTGTGAACCTGTTTGTGTCTGGAAATTAAAACAAGAGAGTAGAAAAGTAGAAAGGTGTGCCTGGGAATGGGGCTCAAGGATCAGAGCTGGGAATTGTGTCCTGTAACCCCCATGGTTCAATGGCACTTAAATGTTTGTGCTTTGGTGGATTTGTGAGTCCTCTTGATAAAAATAACAAACCAAGTAACTGCCTGATCAAGAGTGGTCCTTGACTCTTGAAAGTGCCACATGTCTTTCTCTCCTACTGCTTTGACAGGCTGGAGAGGGGGTACATACTTTTGGGGACCCACCACACAAGAGCAGCTAAGGGGCTCATAAGTTTGCCTGCTGAGGGCTGATTTGGACAATGTGCCTGCAAAGAGTTGTGCAATTCATCACAGCCAAGGAGACAAGCCTAGCTAAGACTGGGTTATTATAAATAAAATGTGGAAAGTGAGGGTTGTAGGAAAGCTGAAAGCTGCCCTCATGACCTCAGAGAGAGCTGGACCACACTTTGGTCTTAAGCAACCTAACTGCCTTTCAGAACTGAGGCTCACCTGTGTCATGATGCTGCCTTTGAGAAGGCTTCATTCCAGTTTCTCCAGTTTCCCATCCTGCTCTGAATGACTCAAGCACAAACCCTGTAGAGGAGTAGTAGATAAGGCTGCCCAATCACCACCCATCCACCAGCCTCCCAGAAGCCACCTCTGATCCAATCACTGGGGTGACCATTGGTTGATGCTTCACCTAATGAAAGCAAGACACCTGCTTCTGCAGTCAATGTAGACTCTGATGTAAACAAGAATGGTGCCTAAACTTCAAAAGTGAGGCATCATCCCTTGGTCCAATAAGCTCAGACCAGAATGATTCATTAGTTGGTTGTCCAAGGCATCATCCCCTGGTCCAATCAGCTCAGATTAGATTGGATACATGCTTTGTCATGCTTTACCTAAGAGGATGAGGCAACTTTCCCTGGCCCAGTAAGCTCAGACTAGGATACATCATGATGGTTCTCCACCTATGAAGATAAAGTGGTCTCCCCTAGTCCAATCAACTCAGACTAGGGTGGATACGTTGGTGTGACTCTCCACCTATGAGGATAAGGCAGTCTACTCCAATCAACTCAGACTAGGGTGGACACATTGTGTAGTTCTTTACTGAGGAGGGTAAAACAATTTATCCCATCCCAATAAACCCAGACTAGGATACATCATGTTGGTTCTCCACCTATGAAGGATGATTCTCCATCTATGATTATCCTCATAGATGCAGTCACCCCAGATCCAATCAGCTCAGATTAGGGTGGATATTTGGTTTGTTGTCTACCTGTGAGGGTGAGGCTTCCTTCTTTGGTTCAATAACCTGAGACAAATGGAAGCATGGTGTTGCCACCTCTGACTTCCTGTGGGGTTCAGTTAATGGTCTAGTAGATTATTCTAGAATAATCTCTAGTAGATTATTAATTAATTAATCTAGTAGATTATTCTAGAATAATCTCCTTCTGAAATTGCCACCTATTCTACGGGGATCCGACTGATTCTTCACCCACAAGGCAGCTACCCTGTTCCATTCCTTGAGTCCAGGTCAGGAGACCAATCTCCAACTTTCCTCAAGAACATGCCTGTGCCACACAGCAGAAGGGACCATGGGTTTGATCCTGATCCGAGATGCCAAACTCTTACTCTCTCCCTTTGGGCCTGACCAAACCAGACTGGTAGGATCCTGCACCAGGCTGCTGTGGTCCAGGTGTTAAGCACCTACCTGTCTCCACTGCCTCCATCCTTCAGGAGGTGGCAGAAAGGACTGATCCTTGGAAGAGCAGCAGAGCCAAGTTCCCCAAGGTTTCCTGGTGCCTCGGTGGGAATGATGTGGAGTGGAGTTCATGGAAATAACAGACTAAGGAGAGCAGGACAGGAAGCAGGGACAGGAAGGGGGGGGGGGGAGCGGTCGATCCGGGCCTCTGCAGATGGTAAAGAATGCAGCAGGCAAAGAGGAAAGACTCGCTCCTCTCCTGAGACTGCTCCAGCCCCAGCAGCACCAGCTAAGACTGGGCTTGGCTAGGATTAGAGAGCAAAGAGGTTGTGGGACCTCTGGGGTTACCTCCAAGACGCGGCTCCAGACAAGCAGGGAAATGGAGAATTTGGGGGCCCAGTGGAATTGTCCCAAAGAATGTGGGGGGGGGGGCGAAAGCTGAGCACTGTGCTCCAGGCAGATGGTCTGGAGTGGCTGGGGGTTGCCTCTGAAGTTGGGGCTACAGCTGTAAGGAAGGAACGGGTGCTGTGAGGAAAGACACTGGGGGTGCGAGGGGCCCCCATAGTTCCCACTGCCCAGAAAGGCTATCTGGGATCTCGTGGGCATGGGTGAGGCATGTCATGGTGATAAGAGAAAAGACTCAGCACATAGGTGTTAGGGGAAAAAAAGGGTTTTTTTATTTGTTTGTTTTTGTTTTTTTTTTTGTATTTTGGGTCACACCCTTACTCCTGGCTCCAGGCTCAAATCACTCCTGGCAGGCACGGGGGACCATATGGGATGCTGGGATTTGAACCGATAACCTTCTGCATGAAAGGCAAACGCCTTACCTCCATGCTATCTCTCCAGCCCCGGAAAAAAAATTTAATTGTTTTGAGGCAGGTGAAATAAGAAAGTAGAGGGGGGAAAAGGAGAATGAAGATGGATTGTCTCAGCCTTTCTAGTGATGGGCTGACTTGTGAGCCCTTTTGATGGGGGCTGTGTTGGGGTCCTTGCCTCATGGAGGAGAGCAAGTGAAGATAGGGCCAGAGGGGGCAGAGTCAGATCCAGTAAGCTGTGGCCTCCTCCAAAGTATGGCCTGTCCACAGTAGGAAGCTTTCCACAAAGAGCAGGGAGTGTAGTGAGGGGCAGAGATGGAACCACTAGGACAATGAAGTTGGGAATAATCACTCTGGACAAGAACTGGGTGCTGAAAGGAGGAAAAAGGTTAGGCATATACTCCTTCAGGAAAATATTGCAAGCCACAGTGAGAGAGAGAGAGAGAGAGAGAGAGAGAGAGAGAGAGAGAGAGAGAGAGAGAGAGAGAGAGAGAGCTGGAGGAAAACTGAGGACATTGGATGGTGGGAAATATGCACTGGTGAAGGGTGTTGGACATTGAATGGCTGAAACTCAATCATGAGCAACTTTGTATTGTGAGAATAAAAGAAAGAAGAAAAAAACAGCTATGTTATGAACAACCTTATAAATTATGGTGTTTAAATAAGTAATTATAAATGTTTAATTAGTGGGGGCCGAAGAGATAGCACAGCGGTAAGGCATTTGCCTTACATGCGGAAGGTCACTGGTTCAAATCCCGGCATCCCATATAGTCCCCCGAGCCTGCCGGGGGTGATTTCTGAGTGTAGAGCCAGGAATAACCCCTGAGCATTGCTGGGTGTGACCCCCCCCAATTTTTTTTATTAGGGCCAGAGAGATAGCATGGAGGTAAGGCATTCACATTTCATGCAGAAGGACGGTGGTTCGAATCCTGGCATCCCATATGGTCTCCTGTGCCTGCCAGGGGCAATTTCTGAGCATAGAGCCAGGAGTAACCCATGAGCGCTGCCAGGTGTGACCCCCCAAAAAAAAAACAAAAAACAAAAAAATAGAAGTAGGCAGGGGGCAAGTCAGGAGGGAAATTGGGAACATAGGTGGCAGGAAATGTGCACTGGTGAAGGGTATTGGACATTGTATGACTGAAGCTCAATTACGAACAACTTTGAAACTGTATCTTATGGTGATTCAATTAAAGAATTTAGTTATTACAAAAAATAAAATGGCCAGGGAAGTGACTTAATGGACTGAACACATGTGTGGTCAGTGGGAATCCTAGGTATGAGACCTGGCACTTCATGGTCCTCTTAGCACCAAACTGAGAGCAGCTCCTGAGCACTGCTAGAGGTGGCCCAAAAGAAGAAAAAGTGAAAGGAGAGATTTGGACACAGAGACAGACACAGCCAGGTCAGGATTAGAGGGTGAGATGGAACAAGCCCTTTCAGGGGCCAAGGAGGAGCAGGTGCCCGCAGAGCAGAAATGCAGACAAGTGAGTTAAGGCTTGCAGGCTGCAGGAGTCATACATGGGCTCTCAGACTCCAGCCCTGAGCAGGAGAAAGGAGGGAGGAAGGTCATTGTTCTCAATCCCCAGTTTGTGGTGCCTTAATGTGGCCACCCACCATGCCACAAACCCAGATGCAGGGAAGAGGGAAGTCCAATGGGCTCAGAAGAGAGGCAGCAGGCACATGGTAGCATTGGAGAGAAAGTTCCAGAAGGTCATAGAGTAGCCCACTCTGCCTGCTGCCCTCCCCAGACTGAGCACTGAGTCCTCTACCACATTGTGCTTCCTATAACTGCCTTGGGGGAGAAATCCAGGGCTCCAGCTGTCCACTCTGCCCCAATGAGGGCCAAGGGTCCCCTTCAGCCACTTGACCCCAAAATGCTGGTCTGTTCTATTCTGTAAACTCAAGCACCCCTAGGGGAAGGGACCATCTGCAAGGTCTCCCAAGAGCTGGTCCCTGAGTTGACTCTTCCCTCCCCTCTGCTCCCCACTCCCGTGCATGGGCTCAGTGCACAGGGGTCCCCAGTACACCATGGCTGGGCTGAGTCCACGTCCTGGTGTGCGTCCCTGCGGCATCGGCAGCAGGAAATCCAGACAATGATGTTTTTATACTTCTCCAAATGGCTTTAAGTGTCTCGTTAAGTAATCGCATGCTTAATATTGCCGGGAAATGGTCTCTAAATGCCAGAGCTGAAGCAGGCGGGCTTATTTTTTTCAGAGTACAGGAAATGATACAGTTTTGCTCAAGCCCTCCAGCTCAGTTCTAAATGGAGACACAGAATATTCCCAAATCCATAAAAAAAAAATTTTTTTTTGGTGATTGATAACACAGATGTGCCTTACTTTCCCAAATAGACTGTCCTGGCAATATTGGGTGTAAATCAAATTTCTTAAAATCAAATTACATTGAAAATGCACCATGGGAACACACTTTAAAAAAATTAAAAAGCCTGCAATGAATTCTTTTGTAAATCAAAGAGACACTCATTCATTCGCTCCTTCGGTCATTTATTTATTCCAGCAGTTCTCAGCCCTGCCTGGCCAAGCAGAAGAATCAGCTGGGGAGCTTTTAAAAAATATTCCATACTGAAGCCCCACCCCAGAGACTGCCTTTTAATTGGTCTGGGGTGGGGCCCAGGCCTCAGTATTTTTAAAAACTCCCCAAAGATTCTGATGGGCTCCCAGGCTTGAGAACCACGGGTTTATTCAATAAACATTTATTAAGAATCCACTAAGTCAAACGTAGACTTAGTCCTGGGAATTGAGGTAATTACTAATAAGACACAGCTCTCTCTTCCTCCCTTGAGTTTAGTGTCTAGAGGCCAGTGCAGCTACATTAACAGACAATTTCCCTTGTAAAGGGGAAGCTGGGCCCATGGAGTCGTGAACATCTAGTTTTATAAGTTTAGCTTTTTCACAATGCTAAGTAGGTTGTTGATATCAATAGACAACATGAAAAACCATCCTCAAGGCCTCAGAGTTATTATGACAGGGTAGGTGTTGACCCCAGTTAAATCTCCAGCACCACATGTAGTTTTCCTTGAGTTCCGCCAGGGGTCACTCCTGAGCACAAAGTGAGGAATAGCCCCTGAGCATCACCAGGTGTGATTCCAAGTTCCCCCATACCCAAATCTTCAAGATTGCTTGATCTTTGAGATAATTCAAATGTTTGGTGTGTACCGCTGACATGCTGGAGCCCTGGGTTTGATCTTTGAGAGTAATTCCCAAGCACAAAGTGGGGAGTAGTCCCCCAAACTGCTAGGTTTGGCCCCAATCCAGAATCATTATCTGCAATACATTTTGTTTTGTTTTGGGGCATGCCAGGTGGCACTCAGGCATTACGCCTAAATCTGGACTCCGAAATCATTCTTAGAGGTGCTGGGGTCAGGTGCCATATGGAATGCTGGGGATCGAACCTGGGTGAGCCACAAGCAAGGCAAATCCCTACCTGCTGTGCTATCGCTCCAGCCCAACAACATATTTCTTTTGATCTAGAGTTATTTGTCTCATATCTATTTCTCCACAACTTTATGTGTCTTATTTCTGCAGCACCATGATTTACACCTAATAGAAGGGACTTTGAATTTGTTTAGTAAAATCAATGCCCCATCTTTTGGTGGCTTAGCTCATGACTGCTTTACTGTTGGCCATGGTGCTTGCACTGCAGACTGCCTCTGGCTCCCCATGCTCTTGCTTCTGTGAGTTTGTGATGTCTGAGATCTCTGGGTGTCCTTTTCCTGCTTCTTTACATTAAATCACAGCTTCATAAGAATCTCCCTTCCCTTTTCATGGCTGAGAAGTTGTCCTCCGATAGCTGGGGTGTTTCATCTCCAGTGCTTCACCTGGTACTTAACAGATATATTGTTGATTCCTGGAGCACAAGAGATAGATAGCAGGTAGATTTGATTTCAGGCACCACCTATGTCCACTGTGCATGACCAGGAGTGATCTCTGACATAGATCCAAGAGTATTGTCTGAGCACTACTGGGTATGGTAGCCAAACAAATTAAAAAAAAAAAAAAAACAAAGAAAAAATTAAAAATTAAAAAAATAAACTCCCATTCCTGTCATCTGCCTGCAAAGGCAATTAATTTTAGGATGTTTCTACTCATCATCTATTTCCCGCCTTCCATCTGATTTGATCAAGGACATTAGTTTCTTCCTGTGTTTAAAATTTTTATCAAGGACTAGAGCAATAGCATAGCAGGGGGTGTGTGCCTTACCCTCAGACGACTTGGGACAGACCAGGTTCAATACTGGCATTCCCATAGGGTCCCCTGAGCCTGCCAGGAGTGATTTCTGAGTGCAGAGCCTGGAGTAACCCCTGAGCACTGCCGGGTGTGACCCCCCCCCCAAAAAAAAGAAAATAAAACAAAAAATTTTCTCAAACCCTGATCATCTCCTTCCTACCCACACACATTCCATACAATGTTTATTTCTATCTAGCATACATGAATTCATTTTGCTTCCACCTCTTCTTTAAAATCCTGCTCTTTTTCTCAGGTTGTTACCTTTCTGAACAGGTTCTTTAGGAAAATCCCCATTCCTTAACATACATCCTTGCCATTTACAACCCCTTGGTCACCTATAATCAAGCAAAATGTATTCTTCAGGAAATATTTGCTTCCAAGAGACCACATGGAGGAGCTGAGGGTGACCAGAAAAAAATAATTATAAATCTGAAAAAAGAAAGTTTGCAAAAATCTGAAAAGTAAAAGTTTCTAAAATCTGAAAAATTAACATTTTTCTGTACCATTGGAACATACACAATCTGTGAGGGAAAAAGTTGCCTTCTAGATGCTCAGAATCCATGCATCCTTCCTCCCACATTATAACAGAACTTATGCTTCGAAGTGTTTGGGACTCATCACTGTTCCCCATGTCCTCAGGTATGTCCTTGTCTCTCTTCCCCGGGGTCTCTGGAACAGATCTAGGCTGCTCAAGTGGCCTTTCTTCTGCATTTTAGACTGAGCCAGGTTCTGCCTCTCAGGGAAAGAACTGGCTCTGCCTTAGGGCTGGCAGCTTCACAGCTTCACAATTTATCTCAGAAGAGATGCCAAGCCAATAAAACTCCCAGGTACACCACTCTTTGAGCTGTAAACTAGGTACTTCTTCAGAGAAGTATGGGCTGATTCCATACACTGTTAAAGCCCCAGCAGCTGCTCTCATACCCCACAGCCTCTGCCACAACCTCAGGCCAACTTCACAGTTTAATGACTAATCTCTGCAAAGAGGCAAAGCCAATAAAACTACAAAACTCCCAGATACACTGGTCTTTGGGTTGAAAACTCTGAGTGGAGGTTCATAGCCTTCCCCAGCCTTCACACCCCAACCCATACTCCCAGAAGCCTTTGCAGTCACACCTACAATCCTGCAGCCTCCCTACTAAACAGCCAAACTTCACAACTAATTTTAAGAGATGCCAAGTCAAAGAATCATCTCATTTCTTCAGTTGTTGGAGTGTGTGGCTGCATATGTAGCCACATGACACCTCCAAATTCTATAATACTTACAGTCTCGTGGAAGCGCAGCAAATTATATGGGAAAGTAGAATAGACACAAAGTAATCTCAACAAATGATACCAATAAATAGGGATCAACTGGTAACCAACAGCTTAATAAATTCTCAGACAACAATTTTAATAACACCATTATAAAATATAACAATTAAAAATTTTTCCTACTAAACTTGGGGGCTCAAAAACTGTGGACCTAGTGGAGAGAGGGTCACACTGGTAATGTGTAAATTGAATGCCCAAACTACATTTTGAACAAATTTGCAAAGCATAGTGTTTAAATAAAGTTAGAAAAAAAATAGAAACTTCCAGGTACAAGTCAGGTAATAATCTTGCATGTGGCTTACCCAGGTTTGATCCCTAGCACCAGATATTGCCTCCTGAGCCTTATCAGAACTGATTCCTTAGTAAAGAACCAGAGCACTGCAGGGATGGCCTCAAAACAAACACAAATAACAACAACAAAAATCTCAGGGGGATGGGGTGGAGCACTAGCATAGTAAGTAGGGCATTTGCCTTGCATGCAGCTGATCAAAATTTGATCCCCAGCATCCTTTATGGTTCCCTGAGCCTGCCAGAAATAATTTCTGAAAGCAGTAGTAACCCCTGAGTAACCCAGGAGTAACCCTTGAGCACAGCCAAGTGTGGCCCCAAACCAGAAAACAAAAGAAAAAGGGAAAAAAATAAGAAAGAACTCTCTCTGGAGATAATTCCTGTTTTCCCCTATTTCTTTACGTATTGTCAATTGAAAATTGAACAAAGCATAGAGTGACTCCGTGAGTTGACTTGCATGAGTGAGAGACCAAGGGTTTGATCCCTACAAAAAAAAAAAAAAAAAAAAAAGCAAATAAATGCTGGGTGGAGGGACCAGGACTTTGGCTTACAAACAGCTGACCTGTTATCATATATGGTCTCCCAAACACCACCAGCAGGAGTGATCTAAGACTTTGAGACATCCTCGAAAGAGATTTTCATTTTTTGTTGTTGTTTTATTTTGTTTTCGTTTTTTGTTTTGTTTTGTTTTGGGGTCACACCCGGCAACACTCAGGGGCTACTCTTGGCTCTACGCTCAGAAATCTCTCCTGGTAGGTTTGGGGACCAAATAGGATGCCGGGATTTGAACCACCACCTTCTGCATGCAAATACCCTGCCTCCATGTTATCTCTCTGGCCCCGGAAGAGATTTTCTGTTGGTGCCCCAGTGGTGGAATGCCTGTACTCTAAGATGCCCTCAGTCACTATAACTTCTCCTCTGGGGGCCCTGTTTGGCCCAGCAACTGGCTTGGTCCTCTCCTCAGTTGTTCTTGGCAAAGAGAGAGAGAGAGAGAAAGACTGGTTAGAGCAGGATCTTTCTCTGGTCCCCAACACTCCAGGGAGCCCGAAGCAGACTGCCCCAAGCAGCCCCTTTCCCCTAGTATATCTGCTGGGGAGGATGCGAAACCTTCAGAACAAATTTGCTCTTCAGAAAAAGGCGTCTGGAGGCCCCTGGCCGGGGGGGAGGGGGGCAAGGGGGCGGGGGGAGGATAGAGGCAGGGCCTGCAGACAGGCGTCACAGAGATTCATGCTGGGAAGACCAGGGGGGCGAGCACGTGCGTCAGAGGAGGCCTGTTTGACCTGTGCTGGCTTCCTGCCTGCCTTATCTTTGCTGGGCACACTCCTAATGGGTCTCCAGCTCTCTCATCATCTCAGCCCT
Source organism: Suncus etruscus (assembly GCF_024139225.1). Taxonomy (NCBI): domain Eukaryota; kingdom Metazoa; phylum Chordata; class Mammalia; order Eulipotyphla; family Soricidae; genus Suncus; species Suncus etruscus. The sequence continues at coordinate 38,792,896 of NC_064850.1, read as the reverse complement.
CCTGCCATCCCCCTCTTTTCAAAAGCTTCATTTCTGAGAGGGAAGGGGGGCCTGAGGGGGACCCCATGAGGCTAAAGGATGGGATGGTGCAGAGTTGGGAATGGCTGGCCCTTCTGTCTTTGGATTATCCTTCCTTCCTTCCTTCCTTCCTTCCTTCCTTCCTTCCTTCCTTCCTTCCTTCCTTCCTTCCTTCCTTCCTTCCTTCCTTCCTTCCTTCCTTCCTTCCTTCCTTCCTTCTTCCTTCCTTTTCCTTCCTTCTTTCTTCCTTCCTCCTTTCTTCTTCCTTCCTTCTTCCTTCCTTTCCCTTCCTTCTTCCTTCCTTCCTCCCTTTTTCTTCCTTCTTCCTTCCTTCCTCCCTTTTTTCTTCTTCCTTCCTTCCTTTTTTCCTTTCTCCTTTCTTCCTCCTTCCCTTTCCTTCCTCCTTCCTTCTTTCCTTCCTTCTTCCTTTCTCCTTCCTTCCTTTCTCCTTCCTTCCTTCCTTCTTTCCTTCTTTCCTTCCTTCCTTCCTTCCTTCCTCCTTCCCTCTCTCCCTTTTTCCTTTCTTTTTCCTTCCTTCTTCCTTCCTTTTCCTTCCTTCTTCCTTCCTTCCTCCTTTCTTCTTCCTTCCTTCCTTTTCCTTCCTTCTTCCTTCCTTCCTCCCTTTTTCTTCCTTCTTCCTTCCTTCCTCCCTTTTTTCTTCTTCCTTCCTTCCTTTTTTCCTTTCTCCTTTCTTCCTCCTTCCCTTTCCTTCCTCCTTCCTTCTTTCCTTCCTCCTTCCTTTCTCCTTCCTTCCTTCCTTCCTTCCTTCCTTCCTTCCTTCCTTCCTTCCTTCCTTCCTTCCTTCCTTCCTTCCTTCCTTCCTTCCTTCCTTCCTTCCTTCCTTCCTTCCTTCCTTCCTTCCTTCCTTCTTGTTTTTGCATTCTACCCAGCAATGCTTCAGTGGTTACTCATGGCCTTGTGCTCAGGAATTACTCCTGGAGATGCTTGTTTTGTTTCTCATGAATCGATTCTACAGGACAAATTATATATACAAGGAACCAGGAGATGGACTGATATTTTTCATTATTACTGAATTTCACATGGTTTTAAGTCATCACTCTGCAGAGGGTGTTGTCTGAATGCCACAGACCTGGAGGTTGGATGGGGGTCTTAAACCACAGAAAAGCCTTGTCTTACAGTGCTGGAGGTTAAAGACCAAGATCAAGGTGCTGGCCAGTCCAATTCCTGGGTAAGATTCTCATCCAGTGCTCGCTTCGGCAGTACATATACTAAAATTGGAACAATACAGAGAAGATTAGCATGGCCCCTGTGCAAGAATGACACGCAAATTCGTGAAGCGTTCCATATTAAAAAAAAAAAAGATTCTTAACCATGTTGATATTCTCTTTTTTTATTTGTGAAAATAATTATATCTTGCAATGAGGTCATTAAGTCAGTGTCAAAGGGTTTAGTAAACTCTTGTTGCTAATTGGCCATTCTATTACTTCCTTTGTTTTTGAATATTAGGTGATTTCAAATACACATTGGTATGGTCCTATGGGGATGACAGTATGTAAAAAAAAAAAAATTCGAGTTGTCCAGAAATTCTAAGTACTATTACTAATATTGCATCTTTTATGGAATGTACTTTGGCTGCCAAAACTTCCAGAAGTAGGAGAACGTATGAGGGTACCCAACTCACTTTAATAAAAGTCCTGATGATATCAGCCTAGATACCAGCATACCTGGAGTTTTGTTCAGATTGATGTCTCTGCAGAGAGTTGTAGAGGAGTGGCAAAGTAGGGCCATTGACAAAGCAATGATTATGGATGACAAATGTAGGTGTGGTTTCAGCAGGGCAGGGACTTGGTCCTTCTTTTCCTCCCAAGTTTGCTAGCTTCCAGCTGCATGGCTGGTGTACCATAGTTTTTTGTGGTTTCATCTACATCTCTTTTGGAAACAGAGTGAATCTCTAAAGCTGGCTGAATGCATTTGTGCAATGTATCTTCTTACTGGTTCCTGTCCAGAAGGTCCTTCTTTGTATCATGGGGAAGGGAAGCCTTGCATGGGGAAAGAGGTGTTAAACTTCTCTCTTCTTATAAGAGGACCAATCCTATTGGCTTACGGCCCCACCCTGAGGATCTCACTTAACATGTATCACCCGAATGCAAAGAAAACTCACTTAGTTGAGGGCCTGATCCATACCCAAGAGGCAACACTACATGGTTCCGGAGCACAGAGCCTGAAGGAGTCCTGGAGCATCATTGAATGTGGCCCCAAACAAAACAAAACAAAAACCTCAAACACTAATGGCTTCCTTGAGGTCCTGTCATACCGTGGGTTAGATTTTTCATCATATACAGGGGACACCACTCTCTCCAGAACAGGTCAAGAGCAGGTGGATGTACCTGGACCACGTACCTTTTGTCCTACGTCCCATTTCACCATGTGGTTTACCACATGTGCTCCATGGAAGCCTGCAGGATTGAGTCTATTCATTCCACAGAGTCTATTCATTTCACAAATGAGACGGATGACTCGGACCAAGCGAGCTTCCCGTGGAGACAGAGAGACAGTGGCAGCTTCCATGTGTGAGTGATCTCTGCATACCACTGTTCTAGTACATTCTAAAACAACCTCACAAATTTTCCCATTAAATTTATTTTGCCTTGCACATGGCTGACCCAGGTTCAATCCCTGGCATCCCATAGAGCTTCCTGAACCCACCAGGAATGATTTCTGAGTGCAGAGCCAGGAGTAACCCCTGGGTACTGCTGAGTGTGTTGGCCCCAAAATAAAATAAAATAAAGTGCAATAAAAATTTAGTTTTTTTGTTTTATGGCCACACCCGGCAGCACTCAGAGGTTTCTCCTGGCTCTACACTCAGAAATCACTCCTGGTGGGCTCAAGGAACAACATGGGATGCTGGGGATTGAACTCAATCTGGCCACATGCAAGGAAAACACCCTATCTGCTGTGCTATCACTCTAGCCTCCCAAAATTTAGTTTTTTTTATTTAGACACAGTGACTTACAAAGTCGATTTATAAGTGAGTTTTAGGTGTATAGTGTTCCACCACCTATCTTGTCACAGTGTTGACTTCCCTCCATTCCTGCCCCTTTCATTCCCACCCCCACTTATTTAAGTTTAGTCATTGTAGTTTGAGTCTCCTGCTTCCAGTGTTGTTTTCTCTGTGGGTCAGAGTTAAGAGTCTATTGTTCAGGTGGGGAATGCAGACCATGGAGAGGAGAGGTACATGACCCAGGCTGCTCAGCTGGAGAGCATAGAGCTGAGAGGTGCACAGACCCCAGTCCAGAGCCTCAGATGGCATCTGTGTTACTTGCTGTATGGAACCTCAGAGCACTGCCACGAGAAATGTCCAGAAAGGTTCAGTGCATAGAATGGTTTGAGAAATAGTGGCAGTGATGCTTGTTTGATGGCCCCTTCTCCTCCAGGGAGAGGAATTTCCCAAAGGAAACTCCTCTCAACTGCTTCTGGTAGTTTCCATTGTGAGGCATTTCTCTTCATTTTATTTTATTAATGGTGACTCTCCCTAGCAGTGCTCAAGGGTTTGGAACCATTCTGGATGATGCTGGGACCAGACCATGCTGGGGACCTCAGGGTCACCTATGGCAGTACTTGAGGGGCTCAGGCCATGCTGTGGACTGAACCCAGGACCTTGACTTGCTAGAACTGCATATAAGAACTTGCTAGTTCTGCAAGTTGGACTTTACAGCTTAGTGGCAGAAATGATAGCAGAGAGGAGAAAAGAAATAATCAAACTTATGTTAAAGGTGGAGGGATATCATAGTGGGTAGGACAAGCCTTGCACGTAGCTGACACAGTTTCAATCTCCAGCATCCCATATGATCCTCTGAGTCCTTCAAGACTGATTCCTAAATGTAGAGTCAGGATTAACCCCTGAGAATCACTCTAACCTTAACCAAACTCCCTAAAACCAAACATTAATATGGGGTTCCCTTTGCAACATGGGTAGAAAATGTTGGTTCCTGGCAAGAAGTGAGAAGACTCTTGTCCTTCTGTGTGAGATTTTATTGTTAGTTATTTTGTTTTGGGTCCACACCTGGCATTGCTCAGGTTTTACTCTTGGCTCTGTGCTCAGGGGTCACTCCTGGTTGTGCTTGGGGAAAACCATATGCATTGCTGGAGATAAAACTGGGGTCAGTCACATGCTAGGCAAGTGTCTTAACCCCTGGTCTATCTTTCTGCCCTTTGTGTGAGATTTTAGTATCCTAGTGGGAACCCTCATGTATTAATCATGAAACTTCACTCATGCCACTAGTGCAAACCTTCCCAGGAGCCCCTGGGACTTCCCATTCTACCTATAGAAGATTCCAAAGTTGAAAGGAACTGCTGCACATCCTACATGGGGAAACAGAGCCCTTTTCTTTCCTCTGGCTCTATCTAGCCTCAGAACTTCTGTAGTTTATCTTGTAAAGACAGATTCAACCTGGGGTTGCTATTTCCACCTCATTGTGGGTTTTAAGTGGGGCATGCATCCATTCTTGCTCCTCTTAGACCTGGACAAGGAGGCTGAGGCCCAGCTGCAGCCCAGATGAGCCTCTGCAGAAGCTGAGAGCACTCAGGCAACATTACGTGCTCCCTGCAGCTGTAGCAGGGGGTCCCAGAGAAGCCAAGGCAGCCTGCAGGGATGCTGGTAGAAAGGCTGCATAACAATTTCCTCACTGAGCAATTTCCCAGCTTTCATGTCCTGGAAGGTGAGGCCTCAGCCGGCTGCTCCCATGGGTGCAAGTCCTGATCTGTCCTTAGTTTTTCTCCAAACCTCATAGGCCAATTAGACTCTTGTTTGTGTATTTGTTTAGGGGGAAGGGGCTCTCAGCCATGCTTATGAGGTCCCAGGGTCCACTTCCGGTGAAACACAACCACCAAGGCTTCAATGGCTTCATGTGGGGCTCCTGGGTATGGTGATGTTCAGGCCCTACTATGCCAGGATCCACTCAGGACACTCACACCTATGCTCAGACGCCACTGGACATGCATCCAGTGATGCTTAGAAGTGTCCAGGGTGATACCTGGAAATACCAGGGGGTCAGGTGGAAGTGGAGGTCAGTCAGGGTTAGCTGCCTGCAGAATTCCCCCCACTGCCTCCTGAGCTCTTTCTCTGTGCTCTCTCCCCTTTCCCCTGAGCTCTCTTCCTTTGTGCTCTCTCCTCTCTACCCTGAACTCTCTTTCTGGTCCCTCTTATTACATTATTGACCCTTGAGAATAGGTTGGGGTTGATCCCTGGAGAGCTGAATCCAAATGATCCCTCTTTTTACACCCTCTGGAAGGGACAAGGCTCTATAGCGAACAAACTGAGTTTTTATTTTATTTATTTTATTTTTTGTTTTTTTGGGCCACACCCATTTGATGCTCAGGGGGGTACTCCTGGCTATGCACTCAGAAATCACTCCTGGCTTGGGGGGACCATATAGGATTCCGGGGGACAGAACTGCTAGCACTTGCAAGGTAGATACCTTACCTCTAGCACCACCACTCTGGCTCACAAACTGAGGTTTTAATCCTAACCCATTTTTTTTTCTACTTGGGGACAGTCTGGAGGGAGTCCTTCTGACTCTATCAGCCTCTATTTCTTGATTAGAAAGTGAAGTGACAGCCCAAATGAAAGGAGGTGCTGGAGGTAAAGTTTCTGGTGCTGCTGCTTCAGCAGAGAGCTTGGGGTGTTAGGGAGATTGGTAGTAAGTAAGATTTTCGTCTCTTATGTCTCAGGGCTACACCCACACCAGGCAAGGTCCCCTGCTGTGGCCCCTGGGAGGATGTGGGGTACCTGTGTGTGATCTGCACTCCAGGCTTAACTTGGTGTCTCCCTAACCCTGACACCCCATGCAGGGCTTCCAGATGTTGAACCACACTTAGGTGTGTATGGTAAGTCTTTCACATTCTGACACTTTTGGGGGACAAGTAGAGAGTGAGTGTGTGTGAGAACACATCAAAGTTCTTTTTTTTTTTTTTTTTTTTTTGGTTTTTGGGCCATACCTGTTTGATGCTCAGGGGTTACTCCTAGCTATAAACTCAGAAATCTCTTCTGGCTTGGGGGGACCATATGGGACTCTGGGGGATCGAACTGCAGTCCATCCTATGCTAGCACTTGCAAGGCAGACGCCTTACCTCTAGCGCCACCTCTCCGGCCCCCAAAGTTCTTTTTTTTTATTAATATATTTATTTAAACACCTTGTTTACAAATATGATTGTTGGTGGGTTTCAGTCATGTAAAGAACACCCTCTTCACCATTCCCACCACCAATGTCCCAAATCTCCATCCTCTTTACCCCACCTCCACTTGTACTCTAGACAGGCTTTCTACTTCCCTCATTAATTCATATTGTTATGATAGTTCTCAGTGTAGTTATTTCTTTAACTGCACTCACCACTCTTTGTGCTGAGCTTCATGTCATGAGCTGGACCTATCAGCCCTCCTCTCTGTCTCTGAGGATTATTGCAAAAATATCTTTTTAAAAAAAACCATAGATGAAGGACTCTATTCTGTGTCTATCTCTATCCCTCTGACTTATTTCACTCAGCATAATAGATTCCATGTACATCCATGTATAGGAAAATTTCATGACTTCGTCTCTCCTGACGGCTGCATAATATTCCATTGTGTATATGTACCATAGTTTCTTTAGCCATTCATCTGTTGAAGGGCATCTTGATTGTTTCTAGAGTCTGATTATTGTAAATAGTGCAGCAATGAATATAGGTGTGAGGAAGGGATTTTTGTGTTGTATTTTTGTGTTCCTAGGGTATATCCCTAGGAGTGGTGTAGCTGGATTGTATGGAGTTCTAAACTGAGGTTCTTGCTTTCCAAATTTTCTAAAAAAATTGGTGCTATTTACAATTCATAGGACTTGGTTTTGTTCATTCATACCTTCTAAATACATCTAGGATCCAACCCTTTCTCTTTACCTTCATTATCACTACCCCATTATCTCTTAACTGACCCTGCCTTGGATCCTATTTGATTTTTCTGCGGTCACTGGCCAGGTCCTTCCTCTAATCAAGAACCTTTCATGGCTCCCATTTCTTATTTAGTGCTGGTGATGGATCCTGAGCTTAGCATTCCCAGCTTCTGATATCTTCATTTCTCTTCACTGTTACCATTTCTAATGATGCTAAGATGGATACCATTTCTTCTTTATCACTAAATCTACTCTCCAGAAGTTAAGAATAGGTATGTGTGTGTGACAGAGAGAGAAAGAGAGACAGACAGACAGACAGACATGATGATGGTCGGAGCTAACAACTCAGTATATTAAGAGCCCAAGAGCACAACAGAAGCAGAAGCCCTGCCTTGGAGTAAGATTAACAAAGCTTTATATAGAACAAACCTTACTAGGCTGCCAATCTTATCATAGTGGTGAAGAGCCTATGTGTATTATACATAGGTTCAGTCCAGTTATGTCACATTGTTTTTTAAAAACCAGTGCTTAACTCACATACACAGCCTCCATCATATATAAGGCCCTGCTTCATTGATTTATGACTCATCTCAAAAGAGACTCCAAGCCAATGAAACTCCCAGATACACCAGTCTTTGGACTGAAAACCCTGGACCCTCATTGGGAGAGAGGATGAGCCCAAGAATCATCCCAGTTTCATAGATCCTGGAGATCCTGGAATTCATGGCTGTAAACATAGCTCCAAATTCCACAATGCTGACAGTCCAGTAGGAGTACAGCAACTTAGTTGGGAAGGTGGTATAGAAGTCCATTAAGCTAAATAAGTGAAAATAACACAGATGGCTCAACTAGCAACCATCAATCCAGTCAGTCCTCAGACAATGGCTGTAATAACATCATTGTGAGATATGAAGATTTTCACAAATTTTCTTTTGCTGAATTATTTTTTGATAAATTAACATTTTGTTATAAAAAGAAATGTAAAATAAATTATTTTGTGGATGCCAAGGAAGCAGGTTTTAGAGAGCAGATAGGAAATTGGGGACAAGGGTGGAGGGAAGGTCACACTGGTGGTGAGATTGGTGCTGAAACATTGAATGACTAAAACAACTGTATTAAGAACACTCTAAACCATGTTTAAATAAAGCTAGAAATGCATCAGTGCTTACACTTTTTTCTGCTAGGGCTATGTCAGTATTTTTTCACTGCTAAGTGAGACAGTATACTGAAGTCTGATCTCCTTCCTTATAATAATATCTCTTTATTCCATAGCAAAATCATTGCTTTAGATTTAGTTTTTAGAATATCCTTTTTTTGTTTTTGTTTGTTTGTTTGTTTGTTTGTGTTTTTGGGTCACATCTGACAGTGCTCAGCGCTGGCTCTATGCTCAGAAATCACTCCTGGCAGGCTCAGGGGACCATATGGGATGCCGGGATTCGAGCCACCATCCTTCTGCATGTAAGGCAAATGCCTTACCTCCATGCGATCTCTCCAGGCCCAGAACATCCTTTTTCTATGTGTCTCCCTTTTGCCAAAAGTATGAGTTTTCTCTTGCTACATGCAAACACACTGGGCAATGGCAATGTATCTGTTTTTCTCAGGAAAACTCTATCTTTATATCAGATGTTCTCTAGATCTGAATGCCCAACTATCACCTGGAAATTTTTTTAGACCTAGATTAAGGGACCTATTTCATGGATTCCACGTGGGTAGGAATAAATCATATTTATCAAATCCACTGATTAAAAACTTAATTAAGCCTTGGTGTAGTTCTATTTGGAGGCAGAATTTCAAAGAAATAATTAAGGTAAAAAGAAATTATAAAGTGAGGTCCTAATCTGATGGACTGGGAGTTTTATAAGAAGACACACTCTCGGGGCAGGTTGGGGAAAAAAAAAGAAAAAAAAAAAAAGAAAAGAAAAGAAGACACACTCTCGGGGCTGGAGAGATAGCATGGAGGTAAGGCACTTGCCTTGCATGCAGAAAGACAGCGGTTCAAATCCTGGCATGCCATATGGTCCCCCGAGCCTGCCAGGGGCAGTTTCTGAGCATAGAGCCAGGAGTAAACCCCTGAGCACTGCTGGGTGTGACCCAAAAACAAAAACAGAAACAAAAGAAAGAAAGAAAAAGAAAAAAAGAAAACACATTCTTTCTTTCTTTCTTTCTCCCTCTTCCCCCCAATGTGCACACACAAGAAGATAATTTTCTAGGCAAGTCAGGATGAGACACTCACTTGAAGCCCCATTTGCTAGCACCTTGATCTTGGACTTTTTCCAACACCCAGAACTGTAAGAAAATGCACTTGTGTTGTTGACAGGTGACTCAGGCCTTGTCTCTTGAATGACAGCCCCAGCAGGTCAGGGCATATGTTTTCCTCCTCCAGGACTTTCTCCCTTGTTCTGACATTCTCCAGTAGTTTCCTCAGACAAGGTTAACAGAAGTAAACTTTGTACATCCTCTATATTTAAAATGGTCTGTGTTCTACCCTCACACTCAATGGTCAATTTATTTTTTTGATTTTTGGGTCACACCTGGCAGTGCTCAGGGGTTATTCCTGTTTCTAAGCTCAGAAATCACTCTGGCAGGCTCAGGGGACATATGGGATGCCGGGATTCGAACCACCGACCTTCTGCATGCAAGGCAAATGCTTTACCTCCATGCTATCTCTCTGGCCCCTCAATGGTCAATTTTTTGACTGAGAACTTACTTCCCCATATTGAGGCTTCAATCTATCATCTTTTACCTTTCAGTTACTAAAAAAAATCCGTGCCATTGTGATTCATGATTCTTTGTATGTGACACCCTCCCCACTTGAAAATGATTAGGATCTAATGGACACCAGGTGCCCATTTGAGCAGGTAATTTCAATCTCAAAATACATTTGAGTATGATCTGCAAAACTTAGTTCTATTATTTGATGGTTTACTTTTTCTTCTTCACTTTCTCATTTTATTTTGAGGGGTGGAATAAATGCTCATATGATATTGGACTTTCTACATGGAATCCCTTATTTCTCTATCTTTCTTATTTCTCAGCTCTTTGTCTTTTGGTTTGATTTTTATAAAAGACTAACTCAATTTTTATCTTCCAACCCTTTCCTGACTTTTTATTTGAAGTAGGTTTTGGTTTCTAAGAGCTCTATAAATGACATCCTGTACTTAGATGGAATATTTCCCTTATCTCTCTGAGGATATTAATTTGTGGTTTTGAAGTCTCTATTTCCTATACATCCCTTTGTTCTGTTTGCCGGTTTTAGTGCTTTCCTCAACTATCTGGTGATTCTAGTCTGGCTGTTCATATTGAAGAACAAAGCACTAAAAAGCCGATTGGAACTCTGGCAGGCAGGGTTGAACTTGTTGACGGCTGGGGTATTTCTTAGAGTTATGGCTACTTCCTTGCTGGATGGATCCTTAGCACGAGGAGAGCCATTATTTTTTGCCTTTTACCCCACTGAAGTCTTCTGCAAATTTTGCTTGTGGAGAGTCTGAGTCCTGGGGTCCAGGAGAGATAAGGCACTGAAATCCCACCAGAGGAGAGGCAAAGTCTTCACTCAGTTCCCTTTTCCAATATGCTGCCCACACCTTCCTCAGGCCTACTGGTGGTCTGACAAGCTGAGAGGTTGGTTTTACATACATGTGGCAGGGCACAAGGTATTGGGAAGTTGTGGGCCAGGCTATTCCTGAAATGTTTTCTGGACTCATGGTTTTCCTCAACTCATTAACCCCCTTGGCATGGTTATTCCTGAATTGACTTGATGCTGTCTCCACAGCCCCACAGGCTCTGCTCTATAAAGTCAGCCAGTCAGTCATCACTGTTTTTTTTTTTTTTGTTTTTTTTTTCTTTTGTTTTTGTTTTTGGGCCACACCCGGCGGTGCTCAGGGGTTACTCCTGGCTGTCTGCTCAGAAATAGCTCCTGGCAGGCACGGGGACCATATGGGACACCGGGATTCGAACCAACCACCTTTGGTCCTGGATCGGCTGCTTGCAAGGCAAACGCCGCTGTGCTATCTCTCTGGGCCCCATAGTCATCACTCTTATCGGTCACCATCCTCTGTCAGTCACTACCTTGTCTTCGTCCCTCTGTCTCTCTCTCTCTCCTGTCAGTCACCTTTCTCCAGCCTATCATTTTCAGTCAGTCCTTGTCTTGGGGAGCCCACCTCTCATCCCCTCAGGTTTCTCTCTTTTTTCTTTTTATGGGTACATTTTTTCATCACTCCTTTAGTCTGATTTTAGAAGGTGTGTGTGTGGAGAGAGAGAGAGAGAGAAAGTGTGTGAAAGAGTGTAAGAGAAACTGTGTGTGAGTGTGTGAAAGAGTATGAGTGTGTGTGAGAGAAAAAGAAGCTGCGTGAGAAAGTGTGAGGGTGTGTGAGAGAGAATGTGAACGTGAAAGAGTGTGTGAGGATGTGAGTGTGTGAGAAAGTGTGTGAGAGAATGTGTGTGTGTGTGTGTGAGAGAGAGAGAGAGAGAGAGAGAGAGAGAGAGAGAGAGAGAGAGGAGAGAGAGAGAGAGCTCATTTATTCCTCTCTGTTAGCAAAAGAATGCTTAGGTATTCTCTCCCCACATATGCTCTCCCTGTCCACACACATGCCCGGGCTTCTTTGAAGGAAGCTTGGGTTATGCCTACAGAGCCCAGGAATGACTGAGTGTTGGAATCTGGAACCACTGGTGATTTTCGTATTGTGCCCTGAAGGGTTTGTGCATTTAGGAGACACTCTTCTTCACAGGAAAAGCAAGTGAAGCTAGTCCCTGTTGGCCTCCCCTGCTAACTCTTCTGACAATGTCCTTATTTTGCAAAGTTCTTTTCTCATTCAATGTCTTGTCACCAGTCAGCCAACCCTGAGTCAGGGAGATCAGGCTCAGCACATTAGAGCCTGATATTATGTCCCATTGTTCCAGCCTACTGAGCCCACCCATTTCCTTGGAGGTGGAGTTCCCTGCCTCTGCACTGCTCTCATGTCTCACTCCCTTCCAATTCTCAGGAAGAATGAACCGAAACTCGGAGCCATTTCCAGTCCTACATCAGGAAACCCTGGTTCTTGCCTGGCTTCTGAAACTTCTGTGCCTACTGGACCGAAATTTTCTCCTCCAGGGCCCAGGCTTAGACCCAGAGCCTCTCCTTGTGAACCAGAAGTCACTGGTCTCAGGGAATCCAGTGAAATCAGGGAACCCTCAGGTTCCCACGGGCAGTTGATCTCAGCATCTGCAGGAAGGGAGCAGACTGGGGTGTCACTGGCTTATACAAACGTTTAAGAGTTGAAGTTGCAGGGCCGGAGTGGTGGCGCAAATGGTAGGGCATTTGCCTTGCATGTGGCTGACCTAGGATGGACCATGGTTCAATCCCCTGGTGTCTCATATAGTTCCCCAAGTCAGGAGCAATTTCTGAGAGCATAACCAGGAGTAACCCCTGAGCATCACTGGGTGTGACGCAAAGAAGCAAAAAAAAAAAAAAAAAAGTTGGAATTGCCGGTTCTTCAGAAAGAAAGAAGAGGTGCTCCTCAAGTATGTGCTGTGTGCTAAGCTCTCAGTAAGTCATCCCAGGATATGCATACCCCCCTTTCCCCATGCTGGACTAAAACTCAGGGCCTCACACATACACGCAAGGCATATGTCTATCCACTGAGTTCTAACTAGGGCACAGGAAGTAGATACTCACACCCCTGTCACCCCCACACTGATTTCTCAGGGGTATCTCCATGAAGGAGAGGAAATGGGGTGAGGTCCTGGAACAGCAAGGGGGGGGGGGCTGCTGAAAGGAAGGTAGAAGAGAAGAGAGGCATAACCTGGGAGCTGAACCCAAGCTCACACTTGTGGATGCAGCTGGGCTCCTGACAGGCACTGAGGAGACCTTTCCCAAAGGCCACTAGCCAGAGTGTGAGAATCCAGGAATGAGGGAATCTCTTGTGGCTCTGAGACTCTGGCAGGGGTGTGGACCTATCCTAGGCACCCTGATGCACATGCTCACTCACACATGTGAGCACCACACATATACATACATGCCAAAATATACACATGTACTTACTCGCGTACATGCTCAGACTTATACATGTACACATAGTCACACCTATATGCGCCTATTTACATACTCACACAAACATGTGGCGCTCATATATGAGCACACAGGAACACCCAAACACAACACACATGTATACACCTTTGACACTTACACATGTACACATTAATGCACGCACTCACATATGCATGCTACACACATGTATTCACACTCACACACATGCAGCAACACATGTATACAACTGCACACACATACAATGCACACAATGAGTACCCACACTGGTACTCATACACACATGTACATCTGCGCTCTCACATGCACACACACGAATGTATACAACCACACATGTATACGCATATTGTTCACTCATACATGTCCAAGTGCATTCACACACGCACACAGAGCACAGAATGCCCAAGGCAGGCTGCTCCTTTGCATCTGGGCCGAGCTGGGCCACAGTACAGCAAGTGGCGGAGGCCGGCCCGGTCACGGCTGACTTGCCTCTCCCCTCAGAATATTTGATAGGGCTCGCGTATCGCTCTAGCTCTCCCTTGAATCGTGACAAAAGGAAAGTATTTATTACAGGCAGACGGGCCCTGGGGCGACAGCCCGTCATCTCTGATTTGCCTGTTAGCAGAGGCTGTGGAATTAAATGCACTTTTGTTTTTATCTATTTGCGTGGAAGCTTTCCAGAGAAAACAACAATTCTGGTGACCTGCGCACTTTGTATCATGTTAATTAGGTTTGAAAACTCCTATATTGTTTTCATAAGGGCTATTACATTTTCTCTAATTAAATTAAGGGAAAAATAAGGATGCACGGCAATAATATTTATTATTAATACCAGACTCCAGAGGCCCCCAGCAAGTTAGGTTGGCGGTAGAGAGACCTTGAGGACAGCCTGAACTTCAGAGCAGCGTGTAAAGTCCAGCTTTTCAACAAGTCCTTACTTGGAAAGTTCTGGAAAAAGCAAAAAGTGAAACATGGAACCAAAGGGTCTGGGGGATGGGGCTTCTGGCCCAGACAGGCTTCTGGCCCTGAATTCAAGCAGCCAACTAGGGGGTGTTCACAATTATCTCATGGTAGAGTCTTCCTACCTTCATAACCACTTCCCGCCAGGGACACCGACCAACTGGGCTTCCTGTGTGTTCAAAGGCTGTAATTTCTCTCTGGTCCCTAGAGGTCTCTTGCTTCTTCTTCAAGGGATGTCGTGTGGAAAATGGCGAAGCCTCAGATATTGGGGAAAGGGAAAATGTCCCAAGCAAAGAGAAGGTACAGTAGGGGATTATTCCACACAGACCCTGGGTGCGAGGAAGGACACATTTGCCACCTGGGCTGATCTCTTCTGCAAACTGAGAATAGGCAAACTGGTTTAGGCAAATGGGGACAAGGTACAGGTGGATCCATGGCAAGAGTCTTTGCTGTTTTTGCTGAGCTTGTGGCTGTGAGTTTGGGGAGTTTGGGAGTTTGAGACCGGAAACTCCCAGAGTCTACCCCACACTGAGTAAAGGATGGAAACTCTGCTTGGTATGTTCTTGCTTTTGGATTATGCCTTGGTACCAGGGCCATGCAGTGCTGGGACCTTGGAATCCTCCTGTACCCCACTGGCACCTCTGCCCTCCCTGAGACGCTGGGGACCCCTAGTACCATCATCTTTTTCTTCTCCTTTAACTAACATCTGCAGCAGTTGCTGGCAACCAGAGACAGGATACAATAGCTTTGCACACACAGCCCAGCGTTTAGTTGTCCTGGGGCTGACAGCGTTAGTGAAGGGAGTGGGGGTTCGGGGGCGCAGGTACCTGTGGATGGGGCTTTAGGAATAATGCAGATTTAGGACAGAAGACAAGGGGGACAACCTAGCGTGACTTGTCCACTGTGCACCCCTGGAAAATTGTGGCCCTTGAACTTTCTAAGTCTGTGTTTCATCTGAGAGAAGAGTTTAGAATAAAACTAGTGATGTTTATTTTGTTTCTGTGGTTTGGAGACCCTACCCAGCAGTGCTCAGGACTTACTCTTGGCTCTGCACTCGGGAATTACTCCTGGTGGACTCAGGGAACCATATGGGATTTGCAGGGGATCGAACCTGGGTCAGCTGTGTGCAAGGCAAATGCCTTACCCACGGTAATATCACTTCAGCCCTGAAATAATACCAGTGATATGACAACAATTTTCCACCAGCTCTGTTGGACCCCAGAACCTTCTACCCACCCAGATTCTACTAGAACAATCTCTTCCACAGCACTAGAGCAGAGAATGGACATGCTGGGTCCTAGCCTGGGTCTTCCTTGGTTTCACTGTGGACTTGGAGGCCCTGTTGATTGTCCCAGTCTGTCCAGGATGGAGGTTTCCAGGGTGCAAGGGTTGGGTTTCAACAAACAGCTTAAGCACTGCCCCTCAAAGAGTTGGAACAGAATCCTGTGGCTCAACTGCCTTGGGGAGCTGCTTCGAGGAACCCCAAACTTTGAGAAGCACATTCTCTTGCAAACACTTAAGGTAAAGACAGCAACCACAGGGCCTGAGATATAGCACAATAGGTATGGCATTTGTTTGCCTTGCACAGAGCCTGCCCGGGTTCAATTCCCAGGATTCCATATGGTTTCCTAAACCCACCAAGAGGAATTTCTGAGATCAGAGCCAAGAGTAATCACTGAGCACTGCCAGGTGTGGACCAAAAACAACAGCAACACCCGAATGGGGTTTTAGATGCCCCTTCATTGGACCTCATTCCAGGGTTAGTGTGCTCAGCACCTAAAAATTGTCCTATTGTTTGTGTTTTGTTTTAGGGCCACACCCAGAGACTCTGTGCTTAGAAGTGATGCCCAGTGGTGCTCAGGGGACCATACATCGAGTTGGGGGAAAGTACTGGAGTGGCCTAGGAGGCAAGTGCCTTAATCCCTGTGTTTTCTCTCTCTGGCCCTGGTCCCTGGACTCCAACTGGAATTCTGCTTTTCAGATAATTCTATTGTCTTAGTCTCTTTCAAGACTACATTGGCAGAGGACTAGCTGCCTTTGCCTCTTGCCCTCTTGATGACTTGATTCCTCAGGCATTTCTCAGCACCTCTCATGTGCCTCTGAGTAGGCCAGGTGAGGTGTGTGTTGGAGGAACCCAGGCTCGCATAATGAAGGGTGAAGAGAAAGTTGGGGTTTGGGGAGCACAGGGATGTCAGACCAACCATTAGCTATTCACACTTCTATTCCACACTCCTGTCACCTCAGTGCTTTCAGTCCTGGTCTCGTACCACAACCTCATCACTAGCTGTTCCCAATGCCCTGTCCAGGGCTAGACAAACAACTGGCATTGAGCACCCACTGGTTGAGCAGAGCCAGGCTGCAAAGCTGCTTGGCAAGAGCAAAGAAACCTGTGCCCAGGGGGGCTGTGCCATCCTCCCCCTTCAAGATCCCCATCTCTCCTCACCTTAAATTCTCCAGCTCCTTCCAGAAACTTCTCCCCAGCAGGCCTATCTCTCAAATCAGGTGTTTGGCACTGCCAATCTGATAGAACCCCGGAATTTGTCCCTGTTCGGGGAGGGAAAAATGAGGCTAAGGTCACAATGTGTCAGCAACATTAGCAGATGCTTCCAGGATGCCATTCCCAAGACCACGGGGAAGTTCTACTGAACAAGAGGTGGTCTACAGAGCTGGATGAAGATACCCCCACCTGGATTGGGGGGTGATGGGGCCTTGCATTGGGTAGTGGGGGCGGGGAGTAACCAGCTATGGATGTAGCTAAGGTTTAAGTTTCACAGCAGAGTTAATGACAGAGTGGGATTGGCCATCCTTGAGAAATGGAGCTTAGCGTGGGGTCCTCATGACCATTACCCACTATCCCCACACCACTCAGCCAGAACTAATCCCACTGCACAGAGACTGCAAAGCCACAGTCCCAGGGAGTGCCTCTGATAGTTAATCAAAATGCTTGATAGATTTGCAGACACTCCCAGAGACGGGTTGCCCCCCCCACACCTGACTAGTTACACACACACACACACACACACACACACACACACACACACACACACACACACACACACACACACACACACACACACCCCTGACTAGTTCCTGACTGATTAGGTGAAGCTATTTCAGTGAAGAGCAAGTATACCTTCAAGTCTCTAATCCAGAATGTATGGGTGAGGGCTGGAAGCCAGGCCCTGACCCAGGATTACTCTGAGACATATGGGAGATTTCAGGGAAGCTTTGTGGGGGGCCAGATCGGGCATTGGGGGGAATTGAACACAGATCTGACTTAAGTGTTGGACCTCTCCCAGGCTTCCCACCTGTGAATAGAGTGTATCTATACAAAATCCTGTCACCTTCTGGGCCCCATTTCCTCATGGTGATAAGAATTTGCCTTCTTCTCAGCCTGAGGAATTATGGGGTAATAACTCTGAAGCATCAACCCACCCTTCTGGAAAGGCTGGGGAGAGAAAAGGCAGAAAGAGGAGGCTCTGGAGCTGGAGCAATAGCACAGCAGGGAAGGCATTTGCTTTGCACTCAAAACCAAATATTAAAACAATGAATTTTGTTGGGGCCACTGTGACATCTCAGAACTGTGACCCTGACCAGAACAGGGGTGGTTCTCAGACTTTCCCAGCCTAAATCAATTGGGGGAGGCCACCACCAAGGTTTCCGTCTTATTTCACTGAGTTGGAATTTTGATTCTGTATTTCTTTTGTTGTTTATTTGTTTGGGCCACACCCAGTGATGCTTAGGAGTTACTCGTGACTCTGAGCTCAGAAATCTCTCCTGGAAGTGCTCAAGGGACCATATGGGATGCTGGGAATCAAACCCGGCTCATCTGTGTGCAATGCAAATGCCCTTCCTGATGTACTATAGACCCAGCTCAATTCTGTTTGTGATAGTTCTCAGAAGATGGCTGCTGGCAGCCCAGAAAACTCACTTCAAGGAGCACACAGAGGAGTAACTCGCTTAGAGCACAGGCAGCTACTGCAGGGGCCAGTGGGAGCCAGCACAGTGGCAGTATACAGGAATCTGGGTACAAACCAAACCTCAAAGAGCACGGAAGAGCCAGAGAGATAGAACAGCGGTAGGACATTGGCCTTGCATGCAGCTGATTCAGGATGGATGGTGGTTCGAATCCCGGCATCCCATATGATTCCCCATGCCTGTCAGGAGCAATTTCTGAGCGCAGAGCCAGGAATAACCCCTGAGCTCTGCTGGTTGTGACCCAATCCCCCAAAACGATGTTGTCCTGAAGGCCTTATCTTTGAGATGCCAAATAAATGCTAATAACCATGGATTCCTCTGCACCCCCATAAAAACCGATAAGATCCCAAATTGGCCACAGAGCCTATTCTTTGGGGAGCATAAATAAAAATGACCTGCAGGAAGGCAAAGCACTGGGCATTTCCCCCTTCTTTGCTGGGAACACCCAGATGTGTTCTAAGGGTCCTCAGGGTCTGGATGAAACTCGGATGCTCATGTACAGGAGCCACATCCCACCATGGGGGTCATTCTAAGGGTCTCAAAAGCCCCCACATCTTTGCGCTTCCATCTGCCCCACCTATCATCCACAAGAAAGCCCATGAGAAGAGTCTGAGGTGGCTACCCCCAGATATAGACAGCAACCTGGACTGGAACGATGATGTCTTTCAGCTCTTCTCAACCTCTCTGACTCTCTCAGCCTCTCTCTCTTTCTCTTTCTTTCTCTTAGCCTCTCTTAACCTCTCTCAGCCTCTCTCTGCTTGCTGACCCTTGCCTTCAGACAGACAGCCCTGAGACCTACCATTTCTGCATTTAAATTTATATCTCTGGGTAAAACACACCTAACACTAGAATGCCTTTCTCACCATTAGGGGCTTACAAAGAAGACCCTGGGGTTACTCCCAGTCATTTTTCCCGGCCAAGCTGGAGAGTTCAATGCTTGGCCCCCAGGAGAAGCTGTGCTTCTCAAGGTTTGGGGAAGCTGGAGGTCACCAAGCCACCCCAGTGGGGCTTGAGAGTCGGGTT
Organism: Suncus etruscus; assembly: GCF_024139225.1. Taxonomy (NCBI): domain Eukaryota; kingdom Metazoa; phylum Chordata; class Mammalia; order Eulipotyphla; family Soricidae; genus Suncus; species Suncus etruscus. The sequence continues at coordinate 38,774,014 of NC_064850.1, read as the reverse complement.
GGGGGGTGCAGATATGGTGGAAAGGGTTGAGCTCAGGTCCTTCCTTGTGCAGATATCCCTGATCCCTAGGCCATCTTCCTATTTTCCACAGTAAACCCGTCAAAGTGTCCAAGTTGGTGGAAGCTAGTGCCTTCACGTTGCTGTGTAGCCATCACTGCTCTCTGCTTCCAAAAAATTCTATTTCCTAAGCAGGATTCCTGTACCCTTACATCTCACTTCCATTTCCTCCTTCTCTGCTCCAGGTACTTCAACTCTGCCCTGAGGTAAATATTTGACCATCCTGTATCACTGGTAGAAATGGAAACCTGGAAAAGCTGTCTTTGAGCTCTGGCTTGGATGCTTTCTGATTTTCAATGCATGTCTCTTTGAATCCAGAAACTAGGATCCTGGGGCTCCACCAAAAAAATAAATGCAGTGGTACAAAGGAATACCAGCCCTATATTCATTGTGTTATGTGTGTCAAGGTGAGAACATTGAAAAGTACTTCCATGAGAGAATAGCGAATGAATCATTTATAAAAAGTCAATACTGGGTCTGGAGTGATAGTAGAGTGGGTAGGGCATTTGCCTTAAATGCAGCCTACCCAGATTTGATCCTTGACATCCCATATGGTCTCCTGAGCCAGCTAAGAGTAATTTTTGAGCACAGAGCCAGGAATAACCCCTGAATGCCGCCAGGTGTGGCCTCCAAACAACAAAACAAACAAAAAGATGTGGCATAGAAGCAATAACAATGTCCTTTATTGTTTGTTTTAAAAACAGTACTGTTGGAACCCGAGCAGTAGTACAGAAGGGAGGGCAAATGCCTTGTATGTGACCTACCCAGGTTTTAACCTAGGATTTCTATATGGTCCTCCAAACCAGCCAAGAAAAAAAACTCTCAGTGCAGAGCCATAAATAAACCATGAGAACCAACAGATGTGCCACCCCACCCCTCCAAAATGAGCAGTGCTATTTAGGGTTTAGGTGGCTAGAGAGAAAGTGCAGGATTCAAGGTGCTTGCCTTACTTACACAAGGCCACTCTGGATTCCTATCCCCAACATCTCAACTGGTTTATCAAATACTACCAGATGTAATCCCTGAGCACAGAGCCAGGAGGAAACCCTGAACCTTCCTACGTGTGGTCCGCCCCCCCCCCAAGAAAAAAATTTAAAAGAGGACAGGGAAGACCCACAAAACAGTGGTTGTATGGGGAAGCACATTGTTATTGAATGATGGAAGTCTGATAGATTGTGTCATGGGGAATCATCTTAGACGAAGTGGAATTTGACTTCTTAGGTTGTCTCTTCATGACTGTCTGTCAAAGCCGAAATAAAAGTGGTTGCCGTCACAAAGAACACATGCATATCATGCCTCAGACATCTTATTGGCTGGACACCTCAGTGAAGGGAGAACTTTTGCCCCTCAAAACCTAGGGGCAAGAATGTTCACACTGGGGGCTGTAGAGATAGCATGGGGGTAACGCGTTTGCCTTGCGAGCAGAAGGTCTGTGGTTCGAATCCTGGCATCCCATATGGTCCTCCAAGCCTGCCAGGAGCGATTTCTGAGCATGGAGCCAGGAGTAACCCCTGAGCGCTGCCGGGTGTGACCCAAAACCCAAAACCAAAAAAAAAAAAAGAATGTTCACACTGAACTTGGCTGCTGGCAGGCAAGGTTGTGTTGTGATTTATTTTTATATGAAGATGTATAGATTCAACACAAGTTGTTGGTATGTGTGTTCTTTGGTTTTGTTTATGTTTTTGTTTTTTTCAGGCCACACCTGGCAGTGCTCAGTAGTTACTCCTAGATTAGCACTCCGGAATCACTCCTGGCAGGCTTTGGGAACCAAATGGGATGCAGGAGATTGACTGCAAAGCAAATGCCTTACCCAATGTCTTATCACTCCAGCTCTAGGTATGTGTGTTTATATATGTGAGATTTTAATAAATATTTAATGAGATAAGGAAATGCACTGAGGAAAGGAGAAAGGGAGGGAGAAAGAAAAGAAAGGAGAAAAGAAAGGAAGAAGAAAAGAGAGAAGAAAGGGAGGGAGGGAAAAGGAAAGGAGAAAGGAGATATAAAAGAAGAGAGACTGGAGAAAGGAAGGGAGGAAGGAAGGGAAACAGGAAGTAGGAAAGAAGGAAGAAGGAAAGAGAAAAGAAGGAATAAAGAATGAAAGAAGTAAGGAAGAATAGTGAAGAAAGGAGGGAAAGAAGGAAGGTAGGAAGGAGGGAGGAAGAAAGGAGAAAGGTGTACAGGAAGGAGAAAAATTGAAAAAGGAGGAAGGACTGAGTCAAAGAGGAAAAAGTGAACAATCATTTTAAGTGGCTATTTCAGGGGCAGAAATAGCAAATACAGAGGCATGGGAGAAACAAGACATATTTCTTTGGTTGCCAGAGAGGAAAGGTCTCATTCTAACAATGAAATTTACCCAGTAGGAAAGCCTGTGCATGGCGACATGGACTCTGGACTCTGGGGGACCTCGGTATGGTTCCTGTGTCTCAGAACTGGGGGCCCATGGGCAGCTGTGCACTTCACTGCCCTCACAGCTTCTGGGCCAAGCTGATTAGAAAGGCCAGATGCTGGTTGTGCCTAACTCTAGCCCTTGCTCGCACTCCCTTCTGTGTTTTGCAGAGGGAAGGTTGAGATGTCTGTTCAGTTTCTGGACAGAGCACTTTTGACAGGTGAAAGCATTTGAGAAAGAAAATCCTTCTTGAATAGAACGGATGGTAGAAACTTTCTTTAAAAAAAAAAAAAAGCCAGCTTCCAACAAGCGCCAACTTTTGGTGAAATGCAAGCGTTTCTCTGATTATGTATCTAATATTGACCAGAAAGGGGAGGGAGCAGCAGGAGATAAAAGACGGTTCTGACTCAAAACCAGCTCTTTCCCTTTTCCATATGCTGTGTTTATGATTAGGGGTTTGAGAGCATTTTTCTTCTTGTATTTCATACAATACCGCATATATCCACATAATTCACCCGCTCCACTTGCCCTGCGATTTCGCTGCAGAGGAGGGAGGGAAGGACTTACATAGATGGGTCTCAGGGGGCTGGTTCACCACCTCTTTGGCAAACATCTTCATGCTCTAGATCTTTCTGAGGTTCAGCAACTACCCAGGAGTTACCCAGCAATCACTGGCCTGTCTTTGCTGATTTCTCCAGAATTTCCCCTTTCTGTGAAATCTTACTTTGTTGTGTGATTACTCAAAGGGGGCCACACAAGCTCATGCATGTGGCATGGAACTGTGTGTGCTTGCATGTTGTACGTGGATGATACATGGGTGTGTGCATGTATATCTAGAAGTACATGGACATCTGCACACATGTGTGTGGATATGTGGTTTTCTGTGTGCACATACGTTTGTGTGATAAGTAGACTGGGCTGTACACATGTGCGTATGTGAGTATTTCTACCTACCTGTGCTCACAAGTATATGTACATGCATGAATGTGGAATGTATGGATGTGTATGTGTGTGAACAGGGGATGAGAGAAAATCTGGAAGGCAGCAGAAGGGGAGAATTTGGGGGTATAAATCACAACATCTACCTTTTGGGGAGTCACAACTCAATGGTGCCATGGACAGTATCATTACGTGGAACACATGTTCTGCATATAGCCCCAAGTCTGCCCTTAGGAGCACTTTTTTTTGTTGTTTTGTTTTGTTTTTAAATCACACCTGGCATTGCTCAGGGGTTACTTCTGGCTCTACACTCAGAAATTGCTCCTGGCAGGCTCGGGGGACCATATGGGATGCCGGGATTCGAACCACTGACCTTCTGCATGCAAGGCAAACACCTTACCTCCATGCTATCTCTCCGGCCCCAAGGAGCACTTTTGACTAGGTCTCCTGTGGGATTCTCTTGAAGAGGCCAGAAGCAGCTTGGCAGGGCACAATGCAGCCAGGCAGCCTATGGGAGTCCCAGTGTCCAGGAGAGCATGGAGGCTGTGGCAGAGGTGGGATAGTGTAAGAGCAATATAGAGCATAGAGGGGTGAAGCAACTGTCTTGTATGCGGCTGATAGAACCTTCCGGATGTAGCTGGGAAGTGCTCTGGGCAGCCAGCACTGACTCTGCTGGGGCCCCGTAATGCCATGGTCTCAGAACCATGCCTGAAATCACCAGTTGGGAATTTCCAAGAGGGATCCCAGGCATGAACAGCAGCACTTGGATGGTTCCTATTTCTGAAAATATGAACAAAGTGAGAGAGAAACTGATGGTACAAGGGAGATGGGGTGATGTGGGTGTTGGGGTGACACAGAGGAATCTTGAGTGCTGTGGGGAAGATGGGGGCACAGGGGAGACTGGGGTGGTGTAAGAGAGATTGGGGAACCCAGGGAGAGATGGGTGATGAGAGATGTGGGGATAGTGGTGCGCAATGAGGGAGGTGAGGCAGAGGGGAGACCTGGAAGGTACAGGGGAGATTGGAGTGTGGTGGGAGAGATTGGAGTGCTATGAGAAGAGGCTCCGAGTGATTTAGGCAAAGCCTCCAGATGTGGTGTTGTTTTAATATAAAATCTAAAGACCTTGTGTTGGGTGAGGCCTTTCTCAGCATAGCGCCTCTCGACCCTTCAGCCAGTGAGTTTGAAGATGTATGATAACAGTGGAGAATCATCATAAGCAGTCAAAGTTCCATTGGAGACAGTTCCATTTATTCTCTGGCCCTATCCATCTTGTGCATTTACTCACATGGCTTCTATGCTTAGCTTGAAATAAGCAGCTGTTTTTTGTTTTTGTTGGTTTTTGGTTTTTGGTCACACCCAGCAGTACTCAGGGGTTACTACTGGCTCTACGTTCAGAAATCGCTCCTGGCAGGCTCGGGGGACCATATGGAATGCCAGAATTTGTACCACAGTCCTTCTGCATGCAAGGCAAATGCCCTACCTCCATGCTCCGGCCCCAAGCAGCTTCTTTAAGTCTCTCTCTCTCCTCTCTCTCTCTCTCTCTTTTTCTCTCTCTCCTCTCTCATCCCCTCTCTCCATTTAGGCACACTCCTCTACCTGCTCATTCCAGGTGTGGGCTGTTCTGACTATTCAGATGGGCTAAACAGAAAGTTGGTGGAGGGGATACTCACAATGGGGCCTCAGGGGTGTCTCCCAGCCTCACCTCTCCCTGCTGAAGTCCATGCCCAGAGCTGCCTGTATCCTCCTGGCAGGCTCAGGGTCTCTCCCCTAGCCTGAATATCAGGAGCAAAGAGGGGCCTCCCTGTGAGCCAGGACAGACAGTTGGAAGAAATGGGGAAGCAGCTAGGCCCTGCCTGACACTCTCTGTCCCCCCTGGGGGTTCAGAGCAGCTGAGGGAGCTGGTGGTGGTGGTGGCCATCAGAGAAGGGCCTTTAAGGGGGTTCCCTCTTCTGTACTGTGGGAACCCTGCACCTTGCACTGCTCGGTCCTTCCACGGCCAGGAAGCAGGAGCCCTGGACTCTGCAGGGAATGAGAAAAGGACTCAGAGAGATGAGAATCTCCCCAACCCTTTTGGATGGGGCACCTCCAGCATCTGCAGAGGCACTCCAAGTATGCCCCATAATGCATTCAGATGGGTGCTGGTTCGTACCAAGGCTGAGGCTTGCCCCAGAGGCCCAAAAACACACCCAGGGTCACCTCTGAGATCTTCTTGACAGGCACACAGGCAGAATGTTCAGGAGGGAAGCCCTAGACAGTACCCCCAGAATGCTGTCTTTGGAGGCCTAAGGCAGGCAGGTCACCCCAGGAAATCCAGGAAGCCAATCTGACCCCTGAGAGAGGGAGTATTTGGGGCTTTTATTGTAGGGCTAAGGCTGTGGCTCCTGCTGCTGTGACCCTTAACCTCTCTCACGGTAGAACTTGTCACCCTCAGAGGTGACAGTTGGATACTGCTGTTAACCAGCAACCTGACCTTAGGGCTCCTGCCCTTCTGGTTCACAGTGTGTGAACTCTGGGACAGTTGAAAGTGGGTTGCATTGACCTACCCCCTGAAAATGAGTCAGAGACTCTGAGGGGAGGGCCAGAGTGATCCTACAGTGGAGAGGGTACTTGCCTTGCTAGTGACTGACCTGGGTTGTATCCTCAGAATTTCATATGGTCCCCAGAGCACTGTTGGGAATGATTCCTGAAAACCTAGCCATAAGGTGCATGAGTAAGACCCAATCATCACTAGGTGTGGTCACAAAACAAAACAGAACAAAAACAATAAAAACAGGCCCAGGGGTGCAGAGTCAGGAACCAGAGTCACAGACAACTTTCTGGTACTGTGAGGGAACACATTCAGACACACACACACACACACACACACACACACACACACACACACACACACACACACACACACACACACACACACCACTTCCTAGGACCCAGTATACCCCAGAGACTGGGCCAGCTTGGTCACTACGAGGTAAAAGAGCCCTTTGAAAGTGGACTCTGTCCCCATCCTAGCAAGGCGGTTTCTCCCCATCTCTGTGAGATCAGAACTTTTCAGAACATCACTGGGTTTCTCAATTCATAGGGAACGCAGGGAGGCCCCTGAGTTCTAGCCCTAGGCTTTGTGCTTGGCCCTTCACTCCCTAACCCTCCCCCTTGAGGCTGAATCTCATCCTTCTTACAGATAAGGGGTTGTGAATGAGGAGCATTGTTGAGGCTCCAGCTCTGACCCCCAAGTCTTTTCCCTAGATCTTCACCACCTTCCAAAACCATTAGCCTAGGATCAGAGATAGAATTCTCAACCCTGGGGTACATTCTCCCTTGTTTTTTTTTTAATTGCTTTAATTAAACACCGTGTTACAATGTTGTTCATAATACAGTGGGCTCCCCCCCCCCCAATTACAAAGCTGTTTATGATTTAGTTCAGTTATACAATGTACAATACCCTTCCCTTTTGTTTTATAAAGGATGAGCCAAAGCCATAGTACAGCAGAAAGGATGCTTGCCTTGCACAGGTCAAACTGGGTTCAATTCCAGGCATCCCATTTTCTCCTGAGCAACACCAAGAGTCATTCCTGAGTACAGGGCCCAGAGTAAGCCCTGAGCATCACTGGGTATGACCCAAAACAAACAAACAAAAAAAAGAACAAGGACAGAATGGCCTCAAGTGGCCCCTTCCCAGCATAGGGCAATGCTGGGAGGTGGAACAGGCCACAGCTGAATCCCTATTTATCCTCATCCACTCTAGGCCACAAGGAACCCTCCCTCCTAAACTCTACTGAGCTTCACTAGTTTGTGGGGCCGCTCAGCACCAGCTGTCTCTCCATGCATGAGCAAGTCACCTTTCTACACAGCTCTCCTGAAAGAAGTGGGGTACAGGAGATTTTGAGATGCCCAAATAGGATTGGAGAGGTTGGGGTCTTCCCATGGGTTAGGTTGAAGCAGCAGCTTGTACCATCACCCAGTGCCCGACCTGGTGCCCAGAGAGGAGGATCCTCAAACATGAGTGTCGCAGGTTCTGACTTGGGCAGACATGGTGTGGGCCTGGGATTGCCCCAGCCAGATGGTGGAGTAAACCCTAATCTGTGCTAAATCCTCATACTGCTAAACAGCATTGTGTGGTGAGCACCCCTGCTGGAGCTGCTAATGAACTGGGGCCCAGGGAGGGTGGTTTTTGAAGAGGAGGTGTTGGAGGCGCTTGCAGATAAAGCAGGGCTGTGGGTTAACACTTCAGGGTGTTGGAGGTCTTGGGCCTGCACCCTGCAGGGCCTGCACAGAAGGGAGCATCTCCCCTCTGCTTATCTAACTTCTTGGAGACATTCATCTCTAAATTGAGGGGATTTGAGGTGAGGAATCACTGAGGGGATTCAGGGTGGGAACCAGGGAGGCCAGTTCTGCTAATTGGTGTCTTCCCAACACTGTGCAGATTAAGCCTCCGGATCACGCTAAGCAGGTGGGAGATAATACCCCAAATAAACACCAGGATCCTTCCTAACTGCATTCCTGCCAGCAAGTTCCATAATCCAGCTCCCAGGAGCTTGTTGCTTAAAGATTTACGCAGTAAATCTGGGGTGGGGTTGGGTGGAAAGCTAATGAATATCCACCCATGGTGACATCTTCTGACATCTTTTAGGGGCTCCATTTCTGTGCCTTTTGATTTCTATTGATGATTATCAACCCCAGTTTATGAAGAACTGGAGAAAACTTTGTTCCAGGGTGCAGGCGGGGTGGGGGCTAGTGGATTAGAAACATGAGCCCGTCCCAGCTCATCTGTCCATCCTGGCATCATTTCTACATCTCCAAAAAAATTTCAAGTAATCAATTCCAGAGAAAGGGCTGTATTGAAGGGGTATGTGGCGGGGGGGGGGGGGGTGCTTAGCAGAGGGGTCTCTTCTTGGCTATCGCTTTGAATATTTTGTGCAACTAATAGAGTTAGTGGCCATAGGGTGCCAAATATGGTGCTCAGATAACAATAGGGTCCCATTAGAGTGTGGGTTCTGAGTTGTGGCCCCTTCCCCCTACCCCAGTTTCAAATGTGTCCCCCATAGCCCAGGAAGGTGATACGCCTATCTGGAGTCCCTGGCCAGGCATTCAGTGTGTGATCTGTGAAAGGGAGGAGAGATCACGAGAGTAGCCTGATAGTCTGGTCTGCATATATTAGACACCTCTGTCATGCAGGCTCAAAACATGCATTTCTTTATCTGGTTACTCTGGTGACAGAGGAAAGCCATCCTCCATGGGATACCCAAGGTTACAGCTGTCCTGGCATGCCTTCCTCCCATCCTGGGACAAAAACCCACATCCCATGGGCATCTCCAAGTGAGTTTTCTGTAGCCTGTGCTGAGATCTGCATAGCTGCTGACTCACAGTTCAGAGAAGACATGGACGTGTGATATTTCTGAAGGTTTCACATCATGGCAGGAAATGTCACACCTTATCTGCATGCCAGGTGTGTCTCTCTTAGTTCCCTCTAAGGACAGTTGCAGCCCCTGGGACCTTGGTGGTATGTGTGGACCCTCCCTGCCCTGCTAACATGCACCAATGCCCCATCCTCAACCACTAGAACTTGTCACTCTCCAGTTGGAGTGGACAATGGGGTAATGGGCTTTTTCCAGATCCTTCCCTTGAAAACTACCTTGAGTCATCCCCAGAGGGTGCCCTCTCTGTGTCTGCTGGACAGGCATATCCATGGTCACCTTTGCAGACTTGCCTTGAGTGGATCTGAGGCTGAAACCAGCCCAGTTCCCAGCTCTGCCTGGCCTTGCCTTTCTGACACTGGAAAAGGGTGACAGGGACCCTGATCATGGTGACTGCGGATATGTACCCACAAGTAGTGTCACAAGTGGTCACAGATTCATGTGAATGCTCAGGGACCGATGCTTACCCCTCCCCCATGATGTTCTACAAAAGTATCAAATATAACCCTGTTTTTTTGTTGTTGTTTTGGGTCATATCCGTTGTGCTCAGGAGTTACTCCTGGCTGGCTTGGGGGACCATATGGGGTGCTGGAGAGCAAATCTAGTCGGTGCAAAAGCAAGTGCCCTATTGGCTGTTCTATTGCTCCAGCACTCCTTTTTTTTTTTTTTTTAAGTGGGTTGGCTACATCTGAAGTTGTTCAGGGATCACTCCTGGCAGGGCTATGGGGATTCATATGTGATGCCAGGCATGGAACTGGTATGGGCTGTATGCAAGGACAAAACCTACCTCCAGCACCATCTCTCCTCTACTTCTTTGCTTGGAAACCAGAGAAGCACAGCCAATCAGAGATGATTTTCGCCAGGAGCTGCTCAAACTTCCCGATTCTGTTGTCCTCGGTCCACATTTCTACCTCTTCCAGTCAGGCTAACAATTCCACGAAGCAGCCCGTGGGTCAAGACTAGCTCCCTTTTCTCCCCCATCAAAAATCAAAGTCCTAGATCTGTGGCGACATTCAACTGGATGGATTTTGGGTTTTTTGGATTCTTTTTTTGGGGGGGTGGGGGGCTCGAGTTATTCCTGGCTCTGCACTCAGAATTACTCCTGCCAGGCTCGGGGGACCATATGGGATGATGCTGGGGATCGAGCTTGGGTTGGCGGCATGCAAGGCAAATGCCCTCCCTGCTGTGCTATTGCTCTAGCCCTGGATGGATATTTTTGAAAATTAATGTTTAGCAGAGAGCTGACCAGGCAGTGCAGACACGGCCCTCAGTGCAGCCACAGAGGTGTTGCCGGCTCTTTGTGCAAATAATTGTTTTCCAAGTGGCTGGTTCCGCGGGTCACCTTATGTGGCCGGCAATAATACAATTTTCAGCTCGCGCTGTTGTTCCGTCTAGAGCCGGGGTGTCTATTTCACCCGGCCTAGCTGAAACCCAATCTACAGGAAAGGACGTTCTAACAGAATTGGAGGTTAAATTTCATTTGCTGATTTAATAAAAACTAACAGGATGGATTTGGGGATATTTCATTAATCTTTCTTTCCTTTCAGTGCAAAGGAAATTAAGCTCACTCCAGTTCAACCTTTGGTTCCCTCTGCTACAATAGCCTGCCAATGTCCACTTTCTCCCTGGCAAGTTCAAACCTAATTAGTCACAGAAAATTCCTCCCTGACCCTGTCACCTCGAGCAGGAAAGCAGCGCGTATGGCAGGCTGGGGGCGCGCACTCGTGCATGTACGCTGCGTGACATACATGCGCGTGCATGCATGCCAACACGCGCATGCAACGCCAGCACATTCATCAGCACGAGCACGCAATGCCAGCATGTGCTCCTGCAGAGACCCGAGTGGTTTGTCAGTGACTTTGCAAAGCCCTGGTGTGATGACGTGTCTGCAAGTGTCATGACGTGGCGCTTTGCAGATGCTCTTGTAGGGCCTGACCACGTGATTTGGAACACTCCTCTCACCCCCCACCCTAAATACACTAGGCCTGGCTTCCCTTGCAGATAGGACCAGGCCCCTCTGAAAATTAAGGAGTGTCTGCCTTGCTACAGGTATTCTTTTTTTTTTTTTTAATTTTTTTCTTTAAACAACTTTATTACATACATGATTGTGTTTGGGTTTCAGTCATGTAAAGAACACCACCCATCACCAGTGCAACATTCCCATCACCAATGTCCCAAATCTCCCTCCTCCCCACCCAACCCCCGCCTGTACTCTAGACAGGCTTTCTATTTCCCTTGTACATTCTCATTATTAGGATCGTTCAAAACGTAGTTACTTCTCTAACTAAACTCATCCCTGTTTGTGGTGAGCTTCCTGAGGTGAACTGTAACTTCCAGCTCTTTTTTCTTTTGTGTCTGAAAGTTATTATTGCAAGAATGTCTTTCATTTTTCTTAAAACCCACAGATGAGTGAGACCATTCTGCATCTTTCTCTCTCTCTCTGACTTATTTCACTCAGCATAATAGATTCCATGTACATCCATGTATAGGAAAATTTCATGACTTCATCTCTCCTGACAGCTGCATAATATTCCATTGTGTATATGTACCACAGTTTCTTTAGCCATTCATCTGTTGAAGGGTATTTTGGCTGTTTCCAGAGTCTTGCTATGGTAAATAGTGCTGCAATGAATATAGGTGTAAGGAAGGGGGTTTTGTATTGTATTTTCGTGTTCCTAGGGTATATTCCTAGGAGTGGTATAGCTGGATCATATAGGAGCTCAATTTCCAGTTTTTGGAGGAATCTCCATATCGCTTTCCATAAAGGTTGAACTAGACGGCATTCCCACCAGCAGTGGATAAGAGTTCCTTTCTCTCAACATCCTTGCCAATACTGCTTGTTCTCATTCTTTGTGATGTGTGCCAATCTCTGGGGTGTGAGGTGGTATCTCATAGTTGTTTTGATTTGCATCTCCCTGATGATTAGTGATGTGGAGCATTTTTTCATGTGTCTTTTGGCCATTTGTATTTCTTCTTTGTCAAAGTGCCTGTCCATTTCTTCTCTCCATTTTTTGATGGGATTAGATGTTTTTTCCTTGTAAATTTCTGTCAGTGCCTAATGGGCATCTACCCATGGTTTTTAGCTCCTGAGCGATTTCCAGGGGAAAATGCCTAAGGAAATGGGTTCTAGCAGCCCCAAGCTGGAACCGTCAGGTTCTTAACTGAGTGGCTTTGGGAAAGTGCATGAATCTTTGGGACTGTGTTTTCTGGAAAACTGGAATAAAACATCCTTATACTCTTCATGTTATAGGGAGATGAAAGAGTCATATGTGGAGGAGCCAAAGCAATAGCACACCGGAGAGGGCATTTGCCTTGCAAGCAGCTGACTTGGGTTTGATCCCCGGCAGCCCAGCCCCGAGCCTGCCAGGAGTGATTCCTGAGTGCAGAACCAGGACTCCTGAATGCTTCCGAGTGTGGCCCAGAAACCAAAAATATAAAATTATTATTATTATTATTATTATTATAATCAGAAATGGAGATGCACTTGGGGAAAATCATAGGTGGACCCCACTATTTGTATTCCCACTCCCAGCAGGGTTTGAGGATTGAATCCATGCCTAGTTACAGGGATGCCAGGCTCAACTATACTATTTGCCCATTAACCTAAAGAAACCTATCATAAAAAGGAGACACACCCCTTCCAACCCCTCACCCCTCGGTGCCAAGGATGAATCCCAGGGTATCATGGATGTCAGGCAAGTGCTCTATGGCCGGGGTGGGGGTGGGGGGCATTCCAGAGGTGAGGAGAGCCTCAGTAACAGGGAGTTATGTGGGCAGGTGGGAGTGGAGGGATGGGCTTTTAACCACTGCAGCTGGGGGTCAAAAGGTACAGGAAGTGCATGTCCTTTGTTTCGTTGTTCATTCATGCATGAACAAATATGAACTCCACCCACTCCATTTCACATGACCACATGGCCTCTGGAACTTGCCTTGATCAGTCTTAGGGAATGTTACCAGCCTGCCTCTGCCTCTATGGTGTAAGCTTCTGGGGGGCTCAGTGTCCCCACATGCGTGTCCACACATGTGTGTGACTCCTACCAACAGCCTGCCCTCAGAGCACTGGGGACCAGGATTCTGCTGGTGGGTGGCTAGAGTGTCTAAACCTGGTACCTCAGAACTCTTTTTCTTTCACCAACAACAGCATAACTTCTGGTCCGGTGTATCCCGGTATATGGTGCCAATGCCAACTCTTCTGCTGGGGCTCTTGCCCCAGTAACTACCTTCTCAGCACTATCCCTGGTTCATCACATGTGTAACTTCTTCCAAGAAGTCTTCCAGCATGCCCCAGATCTCCTCTGCTTCTGTAAGCATTACAGTGACCGCTAACACATATGTTGTAACATTTATGAGCTGGTTCCCACCCCAGATTAATCTCTCTGATTCTTGGCTGTGTGTCCTGTGATAAATGTGCCAAGGAGCTTTATTTTATGCCTGAAAAGGTTTTAATTTTGTGGGTGCACAAACAAATTGCATCCTAAATCTGCCGGTGAATCTTTTAGCAAGGCTGGGGCCAGGGGCCACAAGCCATCAAAGTTACCTCCTCTTGGCCCATCAGGCATTTTAGCCAAGAGTAGAGAGTGTAGAAAAATCTCCCCAGCAAGAAAATTCTTCTGCTTGCAGAGAGAGCTGTTCCTAGCTCAAACTCACAAGCTGCACAGACAAGGTTGAAATAGACAAGAATTAGGTGATCTGATGGTCCAGGCACTTTGACATGGCTCCAGTCTTCATTGGCCCAGGACACATCACTGGGGAAGGTATTAGCATTCCAGCCACCCTCCAGATTTGATTATAGCTGATAACAATCACAGAGGAGCCGAGTTGCCAAGGATAGCAACGCCAGGAGCGACCTAATTCAATAGTCTGAGACTCAAGAGCTATTTATCCGTCTCAGGTACTGTCAAGGGTCTATTCCGGAAGGAAGCAGCTCTGCTTTGCGGGTCAGATGTTGTTGCTGTTATTACCAAGAGAGCAGGACCAAAGGGCTTGGCATTGTGGGGACCTCCTTCTCAGGAGCGTCAGCACATTCCTGGCAGGCTGCCAGAGAAGAAAAGCTCACCCCTACATTTAACCCTCCATCCCCACAAATATACTCGAGTTCCTTTCTTGCTTACCGTTTGAGAAGATATCCTTCTGGTAACTCCAAATAACTGCCTTTCCCAGAGATGCCCACTTAGCCTGCCAAACCATGGCTCTTTGGGGGATCTGACTGGTTAATAGGAAATAGATAAAGAACAAGTATGAGACAGACAGGGGTCCCTCATTTTCCAACTGTTGGAAAACGTGGCTGTCTACCAAGGAAGGCCTGGTCCTCCCAGCCTCAGGTCACCAATGGGAGGCTCAGTTTCAGTTTAGGTGGGTTATTCCATCATATGAGTAGTGGCTGTGGGACCCCATATGCAGGCACATGGCTCCTCTCCAAAAACTGCACCCCAAGAGGTCAGGAGAAGACTTTCTATCTCTAGCCCAGTCAAGGAGCAGTTTTAGGTTGTCAGTGACTGCAGACTGTTACCTTCCAGGGCTCCATGCATATACTTTTGCTGGCTTTCCCATTGATGGTCCACTAGAGCTCCCTCCCCCAGTGATAAAGGGGTGCTGGATGGAGGTGGGGTGCAGAAATCATGCCCACCTTTTCACATCACCACGCAGGATGTCACCGTGGATAGGAGGGCTGGACCTGGATTGGGAAGTACCTTTATGATCCCCTCCTGCAAACAGGAACCCCTTGAACTCAGAGAGAAGGGAGACATGCCACATAAGAGCAAGGAGGACACAGAGATGAGAAAACAGAGTTTAGGATATTTCTGACTAAGAGTCTAAGAAGCATTTTATTTACTTGGCTTGGGGATTATGCTTGGCTGTGCTCAAGGAGCTATCACTGATTTGGGGTCCCTGCGATGGAACCTGGGGGCTCCCACATGGCAAACACTGTGAACCATCTTGTTAGCCCAAGTCTCAACCCCATGTAAAGGAAAGTAAAGTTGAAGATGATCAAGCTGACAATATGGTACATATATTTGAGTGTTTTTTGAGATTTTTTTTTTTGCCTCTTTGAATGACCACTAGAAAAGGAAATTTCCTTCTAGAAAAGCAAATCAAGGGGAAATGTCTTCTATTTTGCTAGTTTGCTGTGCAAATGGTCAACCCAGGTTGAAATACAAATCTGGAAGTTGATCTGGATGGTGAGAAAAAAATATGAGTTGAGGGGGCTGGAGAGATATCATGGAGGCAGGGCATTTGCCTTTCATGCAGAAGGATGGTGGTTTGAATCCCGGCATCCCATATGGTCCCCCGAGCCTGCCAGGAGTCATTTCTGAGCATAGAGCCAGAAGTAACCCTTGAGCACTGCCAGGTGTGATCCAAAAACCAAATATATGCGTTGGGATCTATGTGTAGTGTTCAGGCACAAATGGACACACAAACCTCATTTTTATGCAAGAGCAATGTGAAATATGTATGTACCCAGGATACTTGGTATCCTGATGTTCATGAATATCCCGAAAGTCAATGCTGGGCACCAGAAATACAAAGGTCAATGGTAGAATACTTGTGTGGTTTAGAGATCCAATTAGTTTTAGGGCCAGATAGCACAATGTGTGATAGCACAGCGTTTGCCTTGCATGTTGCTGACCCAGGTTCGATCTCATATGATCTCCGAAGCCTACCAGGAGTGATTCCTGAGCATAAATACAGGAGTAAGTCCTGAGGACTGTCTGATGTGGACCGTCCCTCAAAAAAATCAAACCAAAAACAAACAAAAATAACTGTGAGATTGAGGGTCTCAGACCCAATAGGTGAGTGGCAGAATCTGGCTAATGGGTGAGAAGCAGTCAACAGTGTTGTGGGGGGGAGTCACATTGTCAGAGCAGGAAAGCTGGTCTTGGCCTGTACCTTCCTGCTGGTAAGTTTGGCAGACAGGACTCCCACTCACTCGGGAGTGGGAGGGAAACAGGGGACCTAGGTAGAGGGATGGGGACCCTGGTGGTGAGGTTGGAGTTGGAACATTGTATGCCTGAAATAATTATATTATGAATGACTTTGTAAACTATGGCACTTTAAGAAGAAAGCCGGAGGCTAAAGAGATAGCATGGAGGTAGGACGTTTGCTTTGCATCCAGAAGAACGGTGGTTCGAATCCCAGCATCCCATATGGTCCCTGGAGCCTGCCAGAAGTGATTTCTGAATGTAGAGCCAGGAGTAACTCCTGAGTGTTGCCAGGTGTGACCCAAAAACCAAAAAGAAGAAGAAGAAGAAGAAGACCAAAAAGAAGAAGAAGAAGAAGAAGAAGAAGAAGAAGAAGAAGAAGAAGAAGAAGAAGAAGAAGAAGAAGAAGAAGGAGGAGGAGGAGGAGGAGGAGGAGGAGGAGGAGAAGAAAAGGAAGAGGAAGAGAAGGAAGAGGAAGAGAAAGAGGAAAAAGAGGAAGAGGAAGAGGAAAAAGAAGAAGAAAGAAGAAAAGAGGAAAAAGAAGAAGAAAGAAGGAAGAAGAAGAAAAGAAGAGGAAGAGGAAGAAGAGGAAGAGGATAAAGAGGAAGAGGAAGAGAAAAAAGAAGGAAGAAGAAAAGAGGAAGAGGAAAAAGAAGAAAGAACGAAGAAGAAAAGAAGAGGAAGAAAAGGAAGAGGAAGAGGAAAAAGAGGAAGAGAAGAGTAAGAAGAAGAGAAGAAGAAAAGAAGAAGAAGAAGAAGAAGAAGAAGAAGAAGAAGAAGAAGAAGAAGAAGAAGGAGAAGAAGAAGAAGAAGAAGAGAGTCACCCCAGCATCCTCTCCCATCTGAGAAATAACATCTCATCTTGCCCTGCTGCTCAGGGAGGGGATCACAAGAGGTGAAGGAACTCCAGAGATTTTTAAGCTTCTGGATATGTCTGTGATGGCCCTGTGGAGGGGAGGTGCAATGCTGTCTGAGGGGAGGTGAGACTAGGGTATGGCCTGAGGAGAAGAGACATGGGTGCAGTCTGGGAGGAAATGACACTAAGGTATGTTCTGAGGAGATGTGAGACTAGGCATATTATGACTTAGTATGACACTGGTGTGTAGTCTGAAGTGAGGGAACACTAGGGCGCAGTCTGAAGGGAGGTGACACTGAGGCACAGTTTGATAGGAGGTGACACTGGGCTCCATCTGAGGGGAAATAACACTTGGGTGTGGTCTGACAGGAGGTGACACTGGGCTTAGTCTGAGGGCAGAAGACACTGGGGTGTGATCTGACAGGAGGTGATACTAGGTCACATTCTGGTTTTCTATGACACTGGGGCACAGTCTGAGGGGAGGTGACACAGCAGACTGTGATGACACTGGGATGTGGTCTGAAGAGAAGGGACACGGGAAAAGTCTGACAGGAGATATTAAGGTATGGTTTGGCACTGGGAGGGAAAGCAGGAATGACACTGGGTAGTTGAAATTGAAAGAGAATGAAGAGGCCCTGGAGCAGAAATGGAGGATCCTGGGAGGTGGGCTTAGAGTTTGGGGGGGGGGGCAAAAAGCCCCTGGCCACTGACAGAACTATTGGCGGGGTTGTCTGGGAAGGCAGCCACTGAGGAATGGGGTGGTGGAAGGAACCTTCTATTGTATCAGGGTGACTGAAGGAAGCACCATGGGACTAGGGCCATGTCTCTGAGGACTAACACACAGGCTTCGTAGGCTGGAGGCTCTGAGTGTGATCCCTAGCACTATTGCCCGCCCCCCCTCACCTGACTCAGATGTGATCCTGGCACTCTTTACCACCACTAGAAATATCTGGTCTCCTCTCTTCTCCCCAGCATGCTGAACACTGGGTTCCCTGGATCTAGAGAAAGCAGCTCCTTTTGGTAATGCACACCAGGTTCTGGAAGGTTCTGAACTCCAGCAAAGACCTGGAAGGGAAGTTGAGTTCCTATAGGATGAAAAAGAGATGAGAGCACAGCCTCTGTGGAAATCTTGCCCATTCCTTCTCGTCCACCCGAACTAGGCCTTTCTCTCCAGTCAGCTCAGTTCCACTTCTCTGGCTGCGTCAGGAATTACCTCTCCTTTGGGCCAAAGACAAAAAAGAAAGCGGACTTGTTTCCAGGATTATTAAATTACATATGGCATATTCTTCCCGAGCGCGCCCGTCTTAGTGGGGTTTAGGGCTGCGCTCGGGCTAGCCGAGCTCCGGTTACTTCTAATGAGGATAATGATCAGGAGGCTTAGTGATAATTCTTCATTGATTCTCTTGTGCCTGTAGATCCTGGCCTGGCTAACTTGGGCTGGGAGATCAACAGAGGGTTCCCTGCCACCGCGAGCACTCACTCACCTGACTGTGCTAGGGGCTCAGTTGGTTTCAGAGCAGCAGAGGACTCTAAGGATGGGATTAAACACCAGTTTACACCCTGTGATGGGGAATGAAAGTTGGAGCAAGAAATAGAAATCCAAACAACAACAACAACGACAACACACACACACCACACACACACACACACACACACACACACACACACACACACACACACACACAGAAATGCGGCTAATTCCATCCTGTCAGCGGTGGATATTAAAGATCATTTGCTGGCAGGGTCGGCAATGTCTAGTCCACAATGGTCCTACTGTTAAGTTTTAATTTAATTTTCAGAGAAGTAAGTGAAGCCTCAAGTGCTGGCTAGAAGCTTTGCTTCCCTGCATGGGATGTCGAGTTTTTTCCCCAGAACCTGGCCCACCGGGTTCCCTGCCTCTGTAGGGGCAAAGTCAGAACCGTAGTTGGCCTCTGGCCTGGCTGTTTCATGAGCAACTGCTTTGTTCAAGTCTTTACTATTGTAGCTGCTGATGAACTCTGTGTAAGTTTCTTCAGCTCATGGAAGGGAAGTGTAAGGTTGGTGAGGATGCCCCACACAGAATCTTCTGGCTTTATCTGACCTTTTCCCCCTCTCTAGCTCTGATCTGTTTGCTCTGCTACCATCTGTGCATGGGGACCCAAGACCAAGATGTCACACTTCTGGTCCATCACACCACAGATGCATGAGCTCTTCTGGAACTGGGAATTTCTGGGGAGTTTAACATCAGGGCAGTTGCTGCCCTTGGCACGAACTGGTCTCTTATCTCTAGCCCTTCCTGTTTTTCAGCACCAACAGGCTTATAACTTCCCTGCAGCTCTGCTATACCCTTTTTATAAGTTGACCAGAGGTACCTACTACTGGTGCCCATAAGACACCTCAGAAATTTTGAGGCTGGAAACTGAACCATTTCTGGTTTGCTTGGTTTGGTTTCAGGGTCACTTCCAACTGTGCTCAGGCCATTCTCCTGGCTCTGTGCTCAAGGATCACTCCTGGTGGGCCTTCGAGGATCATCCAGGGTGCCCAGGATAGAACTCAGGTCAGCTGTATCTTGTCTAATATTTTCTGCCTCCTTTGAAAGACCCAGATGTTTCTTTCCCTTTTTATGAATATGATGTACTATGTTCATTCATTTATTTCTATCAGACTATCCTTGCATCCCTAGAATGAATCCCATTGATCCTGACATGTGAACTTTTGCCTGCATTGCTATACTCAGTTCTGTCAGTATTTTGCTGAGGGTCTTTGCCTTCATGTTCAAGGAAAGAAAAGAGAGGAAAATGTCCAGTGTAGCAGTAGCCTCCAGCACCAATTCCAGGACATTGGGGGGATGTGAGTCTGGAAGCAAATGCCAACACAGGAAACAATCTATACATAATTAAGGGGATAAAACAAGTTTAGGAACTTCTACACGCTACCTTCTGCTCTTAAGAAGCAGATAACTCAGCAGTGGAAAGTCAGAACTGCAAGTACTTTTTTCCTGAGATGGGAAAGCACAAGACCACACCCTGGGGTGGAGAACAGGTAGTCTAAGACACCAATTCAAATGATGCTTCCATCCTAAGGTGCTTCTGAACAATGAGTAACAATCATATTCTCAATAGGATGGAAACTGGTTAATGCAACAGTCCAGAAAGAGAGAAGACAACCAAATAGATGCTAATAACACATAGAGATGCTAATAACATAGAGATGCTATAGTGAACTTATATCAGTGTCTTACATATATTTCATAGATATATCCTCTGTTGATGTTTGGCCTAATGCAAGTCTGATATTTGGGGCTCAGACTATTTTTCTTTTTTCACACCTGGCAGTGCTCAGGGGTTACTCCTGGCTCTGCACTCAGAAGCCACTCCTGGCAGGCTTGGGGGACCATATGAGATGCTGGGATTTGAACCACCGTGCATCCTGAATCAGATGCATGCAAGGCAAACACCCTACCACTGTGCTATCTTTCCAGCCCTGGAAAGACTTGATGGTGTTTGGAGATCCCTAGTATCACTCCTCATGATGCTGGTGGGGGGTGGGCTGCTTTGGATGAACTCAGGACCATACATGTGCAAGGCACATGCTCTACCACTTGGGCAATCTTTCTGTGTCCATCATGTTATAGGTGGAGGAGGTCACCTCTCTCTCAGGAATGGCCCATGAATGCATATGGCAATTGTATGGACCCTGTCAGCCAATGAGGGTCAACTTCTATCCTCCCAGTGTATTTGGGACTGAGGGCATTACCCCCAGCTGATGACAGGAAAGAACTGGCCCCAGGCTAATGACCAGAGACACTTTATTCTGTTCCAACAGTGTTTATATAGGACAAGAGGAACTTGGATATGTACAGGGTGGAAGGACATAGCAGAAGAATAGTCAAGAGGTAATGAGGCACCAGGGAGAAGATAAGCATAAACAGGGCTTAGGACTGTCTCAGGAGCAACACAGTGTTGATAGGTATTATCTCTTCTTTAACCAGTGTTCTCTGTGAGTGACCTTTTATCATGAAGAAATGGTGCCTCTCTTTGTACATTCCTGATCTCTGGAGTATTTGAAGCTTTCCCTTCAAGAAAAATCCCCAGAGAAGTTGCTCTAGTCTACGGGGTTCCCAGAAGAGTTGCCAGGCAGTCAGGAACAGTGTCACAGGGTGGATCAAACAGGCGGCTTCTTAGAAGCAGCATCTCAGGGGTGCTGCCAAAATGAAGAGAGGGAATAATTATGAGAAGCACAGGACAGAAGAAATGACCCCTTGCCCTTGACGTGGTGTTGCTGTGAGCTCAGAATGGCAAAGGTCTCAGGGTGGCAGGCCTGAGTCTATCCCCTGCCTAGCCTCTCACTTGCTGCACTTTCTTCTCCATCATTTGAATGAAGGCCAATTTCTTCTTTTGCATGAGACATGCACCCTAGCACTCACAGTGCCCCAAACCAGGTGGTTAGCACTGGTATTTCCTAAACCCATTGATCTGGAGAGAACATAGCCCAGGTACCTTGGCCTTGAACTGTACCATTCACAAAGCACTTTCCTGCTCCCTATAGGAAGAACCAGGGCCCCCCACATTCTGGCTGAGGAAGCATCAAGAAATGATTTTCCTATTGACCCCCTCAACCTGCCCCAGGAGCCCACTCAGTACCCAAAATAGAAGGGAACTCTGGCCTTGCCCTTGGAGTTAAAGCTCAAAGTGTGAGCAGAGCACATATATGTTATGATGTATGTGTACTCACATATGTATGTGTGGGTGCATTGACAGTTCCTCATGTGTGCTTGTTTGTGAGCACAGGTGTGCATGAATGTGTATGCACCTCTGTGTGAACCAGGTTTCTCAGAGCCTACCTCCCCTCCAGGTCTCTCCACTCATCTAAGGTGCAGGTGAGCTCCCAGCCTCTCCCGGCTTCTCATGCTCTCAGCTGCCCCAGGGTTGGCACTATGATCAAGGAGTTGGGCCATAAGGCAGGTAATGTGCTTGCCTAGTGCATTACCTGTGTTCAATCCTAGACACCACCTCAGGTCCACTGAGCACCACCAAGAGTGATCCCCAAGCTAAACCAGAAGTAAGTTCTGAGCACCACCAGATGTGGCCTCTAAACAACCGCAAGCTGCATGGGGCTCAACCTCTGTGGTCCATCCTTTCTGAGACCTCAAAACGTTGTCTGTAAAGTGGATTTAGATCCTGTAGGCTGGGAGCTGTGTGGAGTTGATGGTATCTTGAGCACTTCAGCCTCACAGAAAGAGCATCTTCTGGAGGAAGCTGAGGCATGGCTGCCCGAGGTCCTGCCAGCCATGTGCAATTTTCCTCCCACAGCTTGTGAGCACTGTTGCCATGGCAATAGCCACTGCACCGTGTAGTTGTCTGTCAGCAACAGTCAGAGATAACCCGATCATGATATTGTTTTGCAGATAGAATGGTTTCTGTTGAATACAAAGTACCACTACCAAAAAAAATTTTAATGGTTATACTAGGCCCTGACTTATAAAGTGTCGATGCCTTTAAAATATTTTGTGAAGAGGTTGAGCCTGATCTCACCACACCATGAGTGCCATAGTGTTTGTTGAACCAACAGACAGACCTGACTACAGAATGAATCAAAGCCTCTTCTGTACCTCCCCTCATGGTCAAGCTCATTTTTCTGACCTCAGAGAGTCTATCCCTGAGCACCATGCTATGGTAGAGTCTCTGTCTCTCTCCACTGTTGGGCCTGGGCTTCCAGGGCATTTGGGGGACTCCATCTGGGCCCAACTAGGGTTGCCCCAATGGGCTGTCTTCTGGACAGGAATGCAAAGTCCACTGGCCAGGGAGATGGTTCAGAGGGCCAGGGTATATGTGTCACAGGTGAGATGCCTCAGCAGCACACACCTACCTGGTCTTCCAAGTGCAACATCTCCAAAATCATTTTGTTAAGCTGAGGACAGAGGTGCAGAAGTCATGGCTTGCCAATGAAATGAATTTTTTTTTTTTTTTTGGTTTTTGGGCCACCCCTGGCGGTGCTCAGGGGTTACTCCTGGCTGTCTGCTCAGAAATAGCTCCTGGCAGGCACGGGGGACCATATGGGACACTGGGATTCGAACCAACCACCTTTGGTCCTGGATCGGCTGCTTGCAAGGCAAATGCGCTGTGCTATCTCTCCAGGAAAATGATTTCTACTGAGTGTAAATTTGTCATTTTTTTATTGTAAGTATCTTGGGGTTTTATATCCCCCCAAAGTGATAGTTCACACCCTCATAGCCACACACAAAGTAAGGGTTTGGGGGTGTGGAGAAATGTCCTCTCTGCTAGCTCATCCAGGGCAGGTCAGATGTGCTAGTCCTAGTGGACATCTGCTGACTTGGAGCGATGACCGCAAGGAGTGCAGGAGGTGATCCCATCCTACAATGAAGGACTAGGGAGGGCAGAGGATGGGACTCACCTCACCAAGTGACCAGACAGTTCCTCAGAGTCTAGAATGTCTGAGTCTCTCTGCCTGGGACAGGCACCCAATGGCTGGTCTTCAGAGCATGACCCCAGAGATAGAGGACCCCAGGGCAGGTACTTTCTAGCCAGAAGACACAGGTCGGGGGCCGGGCGGTGGCGCTAAAGGTAAGGTGCCTGCCTTGCCTGCGCTAGCCTTGGACGGACCGCAGTTTGATCCCCCGGTGTCCCATATGGTCCCCCAAGCCAGGAGCAACTTCTGAGCTCATAGCCAGGAGTAACTCCTGAGCGTTACTGGGTGTGGCCCAAAAAACAAAAACAAAAACAAAAAAAAACAAAAAAAAACAGAAGACACAGGTCTCTGATCCCTTTCTAGTGGAGCTTGGGGAAAATTTGGAAGCAGGGGGTTGGGCAGAGCCAGTGTCTGCAAGAAATGACATGCACATTTATGAAAGACCATTTCAGACAAGTCACCATCAGACATCTCAGTGTGGTCCAGCATCCCACAGGAGCAAACCCCAAAATCAACAATTAAGTGTCATTGGTGGGTTCATTGTACAGGGGCCTGTTGACAATGAGGGAGACCCTAAAAGGTCAGTGAGAAATAAATGCTCAACCTCACTATGAAATACAATGTTCTGAGAAATTTAACTCTTTTGGGGGGGTTCATTTTGTTTTTTTGAGCCATATCATACAGTGGTCAGGGTTTCATTCCTGGCTCTCAGGGATCACTCCCGGCAGATCATGGGGTGCTGGGAATCAAACTTGGGTCAGTCATGTTCAAGTCTGACACACTACCTGCTATACTACTGCTCTGGGGCCCCACCAAGCTCATTATTTTTTTAAAATGAAGTCATGAAGGGCTGGAGCAATAGCACAATGGGAAGGGTGTTTGTCTTGCACATGACTGACCCAGGTTTGATCTTCGGCATCCCATATGGTCCTCCAAGTCTGCCAGGAGCAATTTCTGAGCACAAAGCAGGAGTAATTCCTGAGTAATCCCGAGTAACCCAGGAGTAACCCACACTGCCTGGTGTGCCCCCCCCCCCAAAAAAAAGTCCTGAAAACACTTCACTTTCCACTCACCTCACTGCCTGCCTTCACTGTTAAGCACTTAGCATGGGTCCTGCTCACTTGTTGGTGGAAATGCTCTGGAATGATCCTCTCGCACAAATCTCTGCCTTCATAGGACTTCATGCGGTCAGTCTGACAGCAGCCCTAAAATAAAAGGAAATTAACAATCTGTACACAGCGGGGCTTCCAGGATATTGTGAGGCTGGTAGTTGAGGCTGCAGAAACTTCCAGCATGATGATCCACAGATCTCCAAGCTGCAGAGCTGGTCTGTGCCCTGTGTTTGTCACCTAGGAACTGGCAGAGCCTTCAGGGCTTAGCTTTGTCTTTTTGCTCTTTTCTTTTCTTTTTTTTTTTTCTTTTTTTTTTTTTTTTTTGGTTTTTGGTTTTTGGGCCACACCCGGCGGTGCTCAGGGGTTACTCCTGGCTGTCTGCTCAGAAATAGCTCCTGACAGGCACGGGGGACCATATGGGACACTCAGATTCGAACCAACCACCTTTGGTCCTGGATCGGCTGCTTGCAAGGCAAACGCCGCTGTGCTATCTCTCCAAGCCCTTTTTGCTCTTTTCACCTGAATGAGAAAGTGAACAGCAGCATTCTTGCCAGAATACACTTATCCTCCACCGCAGCTCCAGTGGCTGTGACTTGCTGCCTGGTTTCTTCATGATGCTGTTGGGTTCTAGAACCTTCTGTGCCTGCCTCCCTCTCAAAGCCCTGCCCTGCCCTGCCACTGGGAGGAGGAAGTGAGGTCTTAGTGAGGTCCAAGTTTCTAACACTGTAGCTTGGGGCTTGCCCTTTATTGCTTGTGTGAAAAGGTGGATGAATCCTTCCTGAGTGTTTCCTGGAGGTGAGAATCCACAGAGGCCTGGAGCCCGCCCAGCCAACCATGACCCCATTGCAGAGACATGGCTCCATATGGTGGCATCTTACCTCCAGTGCTCAGGCTTCCTACTGGAGGTGGGCATGGCTGAGAGGTAGTGACGGGGTGCCGGGGGCAGGTGGGTACACCTGACCAACCCCTCCAATTTCTAGACCTGACTTCCCGGACTGGTCTCATCCCTGGCTGGGAGTGTCCTAAGTGTCTCTGGCCATCATCTGGGAATGATTTGGGCCCCTGGGTGGCAGGTCTCGGGGCAGCAGTGAGCTAAGATTTCCATAAACACAAGCACTGAGACATTTAGGGGTTTTACTCAAAGTTTTATTGGCAGTTGGTCCTGTTGGCATTGTGTGTGCCTTCAAAAATAAATTAGATTACCGGCAGTACATTTAATTTAGCGGCAGAAATGTGAAGGGAGTGGAACTGGGCTGAGGATGAAACAATGCGAGGACTGTTCTGGGGGCGGCAAGCGGTGAACTCAGAGAGGAGTGTGGCCTCGAGGTGGGGCATACCCCGCTGTCCTGGGGCCACCCCGGGTGTCCCATTCCCTCCGGCACTCTGACTGAGTTCAGGCCAGAAGGAAGGAAGGCCCATTTCCAGGAGAAGGTTCGGCTGATGCACAGCTCGGGAGGGTTGACATTGGCTAAGCAACTACTTAGGGGCCATGCTGTGGGCAGGACAGCCCACAAACAAGCTTGGAAGTCTGTGCTTCTAAGGGCACCACTGTACAGGGAAACTGAGTCAGGCAAAGATGCAGTGATCTCCATAAGACAGAGCTGGACCAGGAACCCAGAGCCTGGGGGGGACATTCAGTGTCTCAGCACTGGTGTCCTTTTGTGGGGCCATGTGTATATGTGGGGTGTTTGTGTGTACAGGTTAATAGCTGTGTGTAATGTGTGTGTGCTTGAGTAAGTATGTACATGCATGGGAGGTGTTTGGTGTGTGTGATATGAGTATGTTGTGGGGATGTGTATGGTATATACCTGGAGTATGTGTTATGCATAAGGTGTTTGGTAGGTGTGGTATATGGGTGAAGCCTCATCCCCCACCCTTTCTCCCTAGGTAACTTGACCTTACCTGCAAGACCCCGCCCATTCCTGGGAGGGGTCTTGGGAAAGGTAGATAAAGCCTTTGACCCAAGGGATTTGGGCCTTTTTGGCTCTCTGCCCTTTTGGTCTTTGGGCAGCATGGAGCCCAAAGGGAAGATGACTGAAAGGAGTTAAGATGCAGGGCTATGGAAGAATGGCTGTGCTTGAAAGGTTATGAGATAGGCCACACACATGTGGTGAATAGGGCATGAATAAAGTTGATGCCTCCTAATGCCTGTCTCTGGATGAGTCTGATTCCGCCATTCACCTAAACCTGGGACCCACCAGCTGAATGGGGGTTGCGGAGCCATGTGGCCTGGGATGGCAGAGAAAGATCCCTCCATCCATCGCCATCCACCACCATCCTTAATTATTTAGTTCTACATATGGGTATTGTGGGAGTATGTTTTGTGTGGCGTGTGTGATTTATATAAGGTTTTTGTGAGAGTTTGTATGTTGTGGCATGTGTTCTGGGTATTATGGCATACATATTTTGTATTATTGTGAGGGATATGTGGTGTGTGTGAGATGTAATGGGTGCATTCTTTGTGTGTATGGTGTGTGGTTTGCATGATGTGTATGCAGTGTGAGAGGTAGGCATGCCTGCTGTTTGATTTATGTTTGTTGCGTGTATATGTGACACAAGTGATATGTGGGAATAGTTGTATATAGTGTACATGTACAGTGTGGTAAATATGTATGTGTGGTTTACACATGTGTATGGTGTGTTATAGGTATATGTGTGCGCATGTGTGGTGTGATATGCGTAGTGTGGTATGTGTTTACATGTGTGTAGTGTGTATGTATGTGGTATATGTATATGTGTGCAGGGTGTGATATGTACTTAGAGGCACGTGGCATGTGTGGTAATGTGGATAGTATGTGGTGTGCATTATATGTATGATGTGTGGTACTTGTGCATGTGTGTATGGTATGTGTTATGTGTATATGTGTGCAGTGTATGATATGTGTGTATATGAGGTGGGGTGTGCTATATGTACATATATGTGTGATGTGTTGTCATGGCCCTAAATACCATATTTCCATCCAGAGAAAGCAGGTCTGGAGCAAGGGTCACCACAGGAAATAACCCAAACAAAACTAAGAGTGAAATATGTGGGCCAACTAGCAATCTGTCTCTGAGCCGAGAGAGAGAACTGCCTGCCAGACTGCAGTTTTTATTGAGTACGGAGACCGCCCTGGGCAGGGGAGTAAGGACAGAAGCCTATCCTGAGCCAGTCCTGCCCAGGTTTGCTTGATACATGCTGAGTAGGAAAATCTCTGGTTTTGAGTATAACCAAGTTGGAAACAAACAGATTCAAAGAAACCAGGGTTGATCTTTGTTTTGGGTGGAACCAAGTTGTAAGTTATAAACTAACCGTGTGTGGTATGTGTGTGAGGTACTATGTGTGTCTATGTGGTGCAAGTGGTTTGTGGGGATAGATGTGGTGTATAGGATGTGTATATATGCATATATATGTGTATATATGCATGTGTGTGGTGGGGTATATATGGTGATGATGCCACCAGTCAGGAGTAAAATTTGTGGGGTCCTTGAGCAGGCCAGTGTTTCATGACATCCTACACACCTACACAGAATAGGTTGGCATGGTAGTCCCACAGCCCTGGGCACTTATCAGGAAGTTTGGGTTTTGGTCCAGCCACCTACTTTGGTAGAGACCATGAGGAGCAGTGAGGCACTGGGGTCTGAGCAAGGGTGGAGGTCATGGAGAGAAATTGAAGAGTCCCTGCTCCCCCTTGACTTCCCACCATCAGTAGGAGGCATTCAGCTTCCCTCCCCCTGACCCAGTACTCCTTATCTCCTCAGGAGAGGGCACCATCTTCTCCAGCCACTAGGCCTGGCCTAGAGGTCACCTCTATCCTTCCTGCTGCATCTGCCATGACCTAAGGGCTATCATTCACTACCCACATTTTCTCTAGCTGCCTGGATGTGTGAGACAAGGGAGGAACAGCTAAAGTATAAGAGGCCTGAGAGAGGCCAAATTCACCTCAGAACTTCAAACATGAGGTATGTGAGGCAAGTTCCAAGAGTGAGGAGGCCAGGTCATCCTCGGGTCCTCAGGGCTTACAGCACTGCAGGGCTTGACCTAATAATAAATCAATAAATGTTTGGAGGGACTGGAGCAATAGCACAACAGTTGGGCATTTGCCTTGCACGTGGTTGACTCAGGACAGACCTCGGTTCAATCCCCGATGTCCCATATGGCCCCCCAACCCAGGAGCGATTTCTGAATGCATAGCCAGGAGTAACCCCTGAGTCACCGAAAATGTCTGGAGACAGAGTACCTACCTTCTTTTTATTGGTTGACCATGGACACTTGTGCAGGCCAATTAATTGCCAACAATTCTAATTGTTCTGTGTGTGACCTTCCCCATAGGAGCCCTGAGGTCAGGTTGCTGGTTAACAGCAGGCCCAAGTCTGCTTTTGGGGCCCAACAAGATTCCAAACTGTCACTTATCCTAGATGAGTTGCTCCCCTGCTGAATTATCATCCTTGGCCCAGGGTGCTTAGACACAGAGATTGAGCTGACCTTGAGGGAGAAGCTTACAGGGAAGCTGAGGTGTCCACCCCAGAGACAGCATCAGCCACAAGGAGAATGGTGACCAGGACCCAACCAGGCAGGGAGGGTCCAAGATGGTGACAGTGTGGTCCCCTCTGTGGGTGGCGCTGACCACCCTGACTGGACCACAGGGCACATCCCTGTCTTCTCTTCAGAGACTGGCAGCATCAGTTTTCAGCATGTCAGCGTTCTTGTCTCCTCTATTCTCTGGGGCAGGCTGAGTCATTCCGAAAACAAGAGGCGGTTTTAGCCCTCAGTTGTTTGGAGATCAAAACTCTTCTGGTGGAAGCAAAAAAATGAGACAAAAAAGAGCACACTATGTGGCTATCCCTGAGTTCTCCTACGTGGTCTCCCCTCAGTCCCTCTCAATGCTCTGCTGCCATCTCCAGCAGCCGAATTCATGCCTTGACCCTGATATACTTCCTCCTTAGTGACCTTGGTCCAGACATTCTCCTCTCCAGGGCTCAGGCTTCTTATAGGCTAGATTGGTGAGAGGGGATGTGTACAGGCCAGATCATGGTCTATTTCCCTCAAACATCCTCCTCCCTTTAGTGTCCTCAGTTGCCATGACTGCCAACACACGACACACACAATTCACCTCCCGCTCATGCCAACTTTCCTGAGTCTGCTTCAGTGATCCCTTGAGCATTGGCCTGCATGGGTATCGCCAACACAGTCAAGATGGAAAATCCATTCGACTTGCCCTGAACATGAATGTGGGAACCTGGGGAAGCCACCGGCAGCTGTTGGCCTCACAAAGTCTAGTTCTATTCAGTGCAAAACCTTGGAGCTGCCTCTCCTGCATGACAGAGAGGTGAAGGGCGCAAAAACATAAAGGGTACAGAGACTTGAAGGACATAGATGCTATGAACATCACAGACTTAATGAGGCCAACATCCCGAGAGAACACAGCAGCCTCTTGATATGCTCAAGGTCCAGCTTTCACCTCCAGCACTGCAAGGTCCCCCAGCACTACAGGGACAATCTCTGAGCACTAAGCTGGGAGTAGTTCGAGCCCTCCCAAAGTAAAAGACAGAGGGTCACTTCTCTGCATGAATAAGATTATGCTTTTTCATTGTTTTAAGTGTGTAAGTAAGATCACTTTGTCCAGCATTGTGGAGCCCAAGCTCCAATCAGGCATGTACCCCCACCCCTGCCAGCTCAATACAGTATAGCTGGAGAGGCCCAACTCCCCCCAAATAATAATATTCGAAAACCTCAGACCGTGCACACAGGAGACCAGTGGCAGAGACGCAGACCAGCCAGGCTAGTTCTTCTTGGCTCTGACCTGCCTCAGTCATGGGGATAGCCCTGGAGAGAGGGGGAGGGTGTCTGCTGGAGTGCCTGATCCCTGTCTGGGGTTCTGCCCAAGCCTCTGCTGTCTTCATAGCCCCCTGGTACTTGCAGGACACCTGTCCCCCTACAGGCTCAGGCAGCCTTGCCAGACTCTGCAGCCCCCCCATAGTTCCAGCCACCTCTAGGTCGGGGAGGCAGCCAACCCCCACTGGCTGTCCACCTGAAAGAGATTAGCAGGGACCCCAGAAGCCTGCAGTCCTAATCTCAGGGATTTGCTGCCCTGTTTGCCTCCAAGAGCACCTCCAGGTGCTTTGTATGATTAGGGGAGACCAGGCCGCCCATCACTGTGCCCCATTGTGTCCCCGGCTCTGTTTCCTTGCCATGTGGCCTTTGGGAGTGACCCCAAATAAAAGAGGGGAGAGCAGCACCACAGGTGGGCAGCTAGGCTCTTAATAGGCTGGATGTGCAGACCCACCAGGGGTGTCTCCACCTCCCCCACTGGCCCCAGACTCTGGCCTGGTGGTCTGAAATGGGCACCTATGGCTCCTGGGCGAGTAGCCTGACACCACAGTGAAGTGGTCTAGTTCTGGCTGCCTGTGTGCAGGGGTGACCTCCAGACACCTAATGATTGCCACCATGTCCTGGATGAGATGGTCCAATGCCAGAGTCCTGTCTCACACCTGACACCCCATGCCAATGGGACCTTCTTAGCATCTTGATTTCCAGCCCTCAACCCTTGGTGTGGATTTTATTGCATTCTCAGAAACAGACTTTGTCCTGCACCCCCATAGAGAAGGCCTGTGCTGGGTTGTGTTCAGGCAGAGAAATGCACTGACAAATGGTGAGGGATCCAGCCTAGCTCTGCTCTGGAATTCATACTTTTTTTGGTCTTTCTTTTTATTTGGAGGCCATACCCAGTGGTGCTCATGGATCACTCTTGGCTCTGCCCTCAGGAGAACCATATGGGATGCTGGGGATTAACACAGGTCAGCTTCGTGCAAAGCAAGAGCCCTCCTTACTGTACTATCTTTCTGGTTCCCTGGTGTGTATTTTTTGGTGTCTATCTCTTTTTCGTTTGGGGGCTGCAACTGGCAATGCTTAGGGGCTACTCCTAGCTCTGTGCTCAGAGGTCACTCCCAGGGATGCTCAGGTCCACATGGTGCTAGGATGGAACCAGGATTGGCTACAACAAGGCTTGTGCCTTAACCCTTGTTAGTACAGTAGGGAGAGTTCTTGCCATGCACAAGGTCAACCTGGGTTCGATCCCTGGCAACCAATATGATTACTTGAGTCTGCCAAGAGTGATTTCTAAGTGCAGACCCAGGAGTGATTCCTGAGCATCACTGGTATCACTCAACACTCTCCCCTCCTCCAGCCAAAACACACATCACAGTGTTCTGTGTAAGAGAGAAATCTTGGAAGCCACTTAAGTATCTGAGCAAGACTCCATTTACACCTACCATCTTGCTGGCAGAGAAATGTCCCAGATTCACAACTAATCTTCAAAAGAACATGATGCCACCAACACTTCCCACGTAGTGCAGTCCAAACTAAAAGTTCTGGAGCCTTCTCAGAATAGGAATGGACAAATTCCCCTTTCTGCCTTAATGCAAGACAACCTACAACCATAAAAATAACCCTGGGGCCAGAACAATAGCATAGAAGACAGGGTGTTTGCCTTGCATGTGGACAACCTGCCAACTCATATGATCCCCTTAGCCTTCCAGGAGTAATTTCTGAGTGCAGAGCCAGGAGTAACCATTAAGCACTGTCGGGTGTGGCCCCCCCCCAAGAAAAAGAAACAGCCCAGGTCCTCAACAGAACCTCAACAAGCCACCAAAGTGCACCAGCTTTATAGCCTGAAGCACACAGCTGTAGATGTGGCCATATGACACCTCTAAATTTCACAAGACCATTAGCTCAATAGGAGTACAGCAAATCTGATGGAAGAGTTGCCTTTTTCTTTTCCTTTTTTTGGATTTTGGGTCACACCTGGTGACGCTCAGGGGTTACTCCTGGCTATGCACTCAGAAATCGCTCCTGGCTTGGGGGACCATATGGGATGCTGGGGGATCAAACTGTGGTCTGTCCTTGGTCAGATGTGCTCAAGGCAAATGCCTTACCGCTGCACCACAGCTCCAGCCCAGAAGAGTTGCCTTAAAACATACCAAGCTTAGTAAGCAAAAACAAGAACACAGAAGGCTCAAGCACCAAACAGCCCAGAAATCCTCAGACACTGACTTCAGTAACACCAGGGAGAGTGAAAACAAAGACCACAAATTGACTTTGATTGATCTTTGTTTTGGATCATTCCATTTGCCTTTGTACTATACTGCACCAGACAATATTTGTTTGCCTGCAAGGAGGCAAGCTGAGGTGGTGGGAAGGAAAACTGGAGACACTGGCAGAGAGGTCACACTGGTGATAAGATTGGTGTTGGAACATTGAATGCTTAAAACCACTGTATTGTGGACAACTTGGTAAATCATGTTCTAATTTAAAAAATTAAAAAGAAATAGATAAATAAAGGTAAAGGAACACTGCTTTGATGAATTATGAGTTACAGCAAGTTGGCCATTGGGTAACCCTGAAGGTTAGAACACAAGATTGATTCCTGAGTGCAGAACCAGGAGAGACCTGGGAACATTGCTTGAGTGTGACCCAAAACCAAAAGAGAGGACAGAAGAGAGAGGGTGGAAAAAGAGAAGATGGAAAGAGGGGAGAGAAGAGGAGAGAGGGACAGAGAGAGAGAGAGAAGGATGGAGAGAGAGGAGAGGGAGAGGGTACCTAACACCTGAGATGACAGAGATATCTTAGAAAAGAGTTAAGGGTTTTAGGGGCTGCTGGAATTTTGGCATTACAAATGAGGCTTTGGAGGACAGGTGAGTTTGGGAGTGGGCTCTGACCTATGCCCTTAGGCTGCAGCTACCTGAATGGGCCCTAGAGATCAGAGGCAACTGGCCAAAAGTGTGTAGTACCTTCAGACCAGAGCTGCAGTTCAAACTCGCCTGAGTTTCCATGGGCTTCACTGCTGGGCCTGGGCACTGGGATTTGCTACCTTCCAAGACTGATTAGTTCACAAAAATCTTCATGCCCTTTCCTACCCAGAATCCACACCCTGTGACCGCCACACCAACTACGCCTCACACTGAGGAGCTTGAAACCAATCTAATCCTTACACACCGGGAAGATGATGTATAATTGTTCAACAGTGCTCAGGGATTACTCCTGGCTCTGCACTCAGGAATCACTCCTGGTGGAAGCTTGGGAGATGCTAAGGAGAGGATGCTGGAAGCTGCATGCAAGGCAAACGCCCTCCCTGCTGTGCTATCTCTTCAACCAGAGCTCTTCAATCACAACTTCTTGTGGGGGGTGTGTCTAAATCCTATTAATGGGGATAGCAACCATGCACCCTGATCTAAAGCAGAAAGCACAGGAAGCACAGGGATATACCCCATTCTGGGCCTCCACAATGCCAGGCAGATTCTACCACCAATATCTCCACTGTGTGGACAAGGGAAAGAGCTGGAGACTTTTTTTTTTTTTTTTTTTTTGGTTTTTGGGCCACACCTGGCGGTGCTCAGGGGTTACTCCTGGCTGTCTGCTCAGAAATAGCTCCTGGCAGGCACAGGGGACCATATGGGACACCGGGATTCAAACCAACCACCTTTGGTCCTGGATCAGCTGCTTGCAAGGCAAACGCCACTGTACTAGCTCTCCGGGCCCAGAGCTGGGGACTTTTAACAGTCCAAAGCCTCCGCCCTAGATTCAGATCTTACAACGTAAGCCCAGGGTAGAGTGACAGCACAGCAGGGAAGGTATTTGCCTTGCATGCAGCCAACCCAGATTTGACCCTGCAGCCTATATGGTCCCCTAAGCCTGCCAGGAGTTATTTCTGAGCACAGAAGAAGGAGGAGATTGGGTCATCAGAGTGGGATTAGTACCTTGGTAAGAGACTTCCAGTTTTTTCTGGCTCAACATGACTCCCCAAGCATTTCTGGGTGCAGCCCTGGAAGCCATCCACACACTACTAGATATGGATCCAGGTGCCCCTTGGACACTATCAGAATGACACAGATCTTTATGGCCCTTTTCAACAGCTGACTCAGTTGGGTACAGAGTCATGGGAGACCTGAGCACTAATTGGGAGTTCCCAAATAATAAAACCAGAAAAAAAAAAAATCACAGAAATGGGGTTGGAGCAATAGCACAATGGGTAGGGTGTTTGCCTTACACACCATCAACCTGGATTTCATCCTCTGTATCCCATACAGTCTCCTGAGTTTGCCAGGTTTCTGAGCACATCCAGGTGTAACCCCTGAGCATCCCCTGGTGTGGCCCCCAAAACAAAAAGAAAGTCATAGAAATTTGAGGAGGTCTCCTCGGAATTGACTGATTCCCCTAAAACCTCCCTGGAAGCAGTCGTATTTCCTGACTAAGCAGGGAATAGTCCCTGTTAATACCCAATGTCTTTCTAATCCTTCAAGGACCACATTTCATAATTTTTTATTGTTTGTGGTCTACCTGGTTGTTGTGTATGTAAATATTTTAGGGGATTAGTATGTTGCTGACCCTAACCTGATTGGTGATTGTGCCCTACCCTAGGGTGTGACCTGGCATTCTGTCCCCACCCTAGGGTAGTACCTGATTCTGCTTCCACCATTGGTTGGTATCTGATCCCACCATTGGGTGGTACATGATTCTGGGGGATAAAAACAAGGGTCTGTGGAAGGCTCGGGGCTTTTTTGCTGGAACTGAGGCTGAGTCTTTGGACTTCAGTCTTGTCCACCGAATAAAGCTAATATTTCCACAAGCCTGACTGTCTGCAAGCTGTTTACCTGCTGTTTCACCTCAGAACCGTCGGCTAGACAGGGTGGCAGATGTGTGCTCCGAGCTGGAAGAGAAAGGCCTCAAGCTCCATCCCTCCATCTGTCAATCCCATCAAGGGCTGACTTGCAACACCTGGTGATACTCAGGGCTTATTTTTGGCTCTATGCCAATCCTGGTAGGGTTTTGGGAACCACATAGGATGCCAGGGATCAAACCTGGGTCAGCTGTGGTGCAAGGCAGCTGTCCTACTGACTCAAAGGACACATTTTATTTTTATTTTATTTTATTTTATTTATTCTGTTTTATTTTTTGGGTCACACCCGGCAGCGCTCAGGGGTTATTCCTGGTTCTGTACTCAGAAATCACTCCTGGCAGGCATGGAGATGTTGAGATGCTGGGATTCGAACCACTGTTTTTCTGCATGCAAGGCAAATGCCTACCTCCATGCTATCTCTCCGGCTCAAGGCCATATTTTAAAAAGAAAACAAGTCAAAAATAACCTAAACCAACAGTTTTAAATGCATTATTATAACAATAATGTATTGAACCTAATCCATCAAAATGTTATCACTGCAGCATATAAATCATTCAGAAATCACTGGGCCAGGGGTGAGCTCAACGGGCTGAATGCAGGCTTTGATGCAGGAGGCCTGGGTTCCACCTTGGGTATACATGATCCCCCAAACACCTGTAGAATCAGCCCCCAAATATGAGCGTAGCCCTTGAGCATATCCAGGTGAGAAAGAAACATGGGATGAGAGACTTCACAGCATGGGTTACAGTCTTTGAAGCTGGTCTGTCCACCTCAGTGTGAATGTGTGAGGGTTCCCCATCACTGACCCGTGTCAGCTTTCCTGAGTGACTCCAAAGTGTCTCCTCTAGGGAGCAGCAGTCAGAACATCATGAGACATGAAGACTCTTAGGGCATCTGCCTGGCGCACAGACTACCCAGTGAGGGCCATCTAGAATTTGTAAGCCCATCTTCCAGCAATCCTCATGCAACTGCTCAGAGAAGCACCCTGAGTCATTCTGGTCATTTGTGGGTAGAGATGCCACAAAAACCTGTTGTTCGGAGAGAGAGAGAAAGCACAGCAAGGAGGGCATTTGCCGTGCATGCAGCCAACCTGTGTTGAATCCCCAGCATCCCATATTGTCCCCCCGAGCACTGCCAGGAATAACCCTTGAGTGCAGAAAAAGGAGTAAGCCCTGAGCATCACCAGGTGTGGCCAGAAAACAAAACAAACACAACAACAACAACAACAAAAATAAAATATAAAGAAATAAAAGAACCCACTGTCATAGCCAAAAGCCTTGGAGTTTCTTTCCCAGAAAAGCACAAATACGCAAATACACACTTCGTTTGACTTTGGGTTCCCAGAAGTTCCCCGGCCTTGGGAAGCCGGGCCAAGCCCCCAAGTTCCACGGATTCCACATTAAGAACAGGGCTCTGGGGCAGGGAATTTCAAAGGATAAACTCTGTGGGCGGCACAAATGTTTCTCTCAGTCACAAATGAACCCTTGTTGGGGAGCCCCATGCCTAAAGTGATCCCATTCCTAGGTCCCAGTTTCTCCTCATCCAACCCCAGACACTTGAAAGGTAGTTCAGGCCCCAGAGGGCACCCTGAACACCCCACACCACCACACTTCATCTGGTGTGAACCTCAGTTCTGCTGGTTGTGCCCTGGACCATCAGGATGAGCTGGTTTAGTGAGGTTTTATTCTTCAACTTCTACCAGAAATTCTGAGGAGCAGCGGAGCTGGCGGACTATCCTAATAATGATAATGATGCCATTTTCATTATCCATGATAGTGAGCAGCAGAGACTAGGATCTTGAGGGTGCATGTCACATGGCCCAGGTGACACTATTCCTTATCACTTCAAACACCAAGGGTATTTGATACTTCTAAATGTCACACAGACAGGGAATTATGATTCCTTGAGCCTGTAACAGGTGTCAGGGACCCCTTCCCAGACTCTTGTCCTCCTTTTCTTAGTTCCATGCATAACCACAGATATTTCTTCCTGTCAAACTAGGGAGACTCTCATGCTGGGCTTTCAGTAACAGACCCTTCCCAGGACCCACATATTCAATTCTTTTCATTTATGGCCCCACAAATCTTGTCTTGACCTCTCTGTTCTCTGCTATGGCTCAGACCCCACCCAGGCTCAGGACAAAACCCAGATTTCTGGCCACTGCCTTGTCCCTCCCTGCCCTGTATCTCAGCACTGGGGAGCTCCCAACATGGCTCCTCTCCATCCACCATATACCCGGGTCTTCCCCATAAATTTCAGCAAATCCCAGGGGGTCTCTGAGCCATCCAGGCTCTTCCCTATATCCTTGCATTAATATTTACAAACCTTGGGGCTGAAGCGATAGCACAGAGGGGAGGGTATTTGCCTTGCAACGGCCGACCGAGTTCAATCCATGGCATCACGTATGGTTCCCCGAGCCTGCCAGGAGTAATTTCTGAGCACAGAGCCAGGAGTAACCCACGAGCACTGCTGGGTGTGTCCTATAAAACAAACAAACAAAAATTGGAAAAAGAGCAAAGTGGAGAGAAAAAAAACTCATAGTATGTGAATAATACTCAAAGACAATAGAAATGACAGGAGACAGGGGGTGAGTACAGTGAAGACAGAAAATGGACTACTCTCACAATAATAGTTGAAAATGATCACTCTGGACAAGAACTGGGAATTGAAAGGAAGTAAAGTAATATGCGTGATACCCCTTCAGTAACATCATTGCAAATCACAGTGTTTACAAAGATAAAAGGAGGCAGAGAAAGAGAGAAAGAGGGAGGGAGTGTCTGTCTGCCATAGAGGTAGGGAGGGGTGTGTGCCTGTGGAAATGAGGGTCGGGTCAGGAAGCTAACTGGGAAAATTGGGCAGGAAATGAACACTGGTGAAGTTTGGAACACTGTATGATTGAAACTCAACTCTCAACAACTTGTGTTTGTTTGGGGGCCACATCCAGTGGTGCTCATGGATTACTCCTGGTTCTGCACTTAAAAAATCACTTCTGGCAGGCTCTGGGGACCATATAGGATGCCAAGAATTGAACCTGGGTCAGCTATGTGAAAGCAAATATTCTACCTGCTGTGCTATCGCTCTGGCCTTCTCAACAATTTTTTAACTCTGTACATCACAATGATTTAGTTTAAAAATATATAGGGCCAGAGCAGTGGCATGGAGCAGTAAGGCACACACCTTGCCAGCACTAGCCTAGGATGGACCGACCGCAGTTCGATCCCCTAGCATCCCACATGGTCCCCCAAACTAGGAGCAATTTCTGAGCACATAACCAGGAGTAACCCCTGAGTGTCACTGGGTGTAGCCCAAAAAACCTATATATAAAGAAAAAGAAAAAAAAAACTATATGTAAAGAGCAAGGCAGAGCACCTGTTCTGCCTGAAGAAGGTCTGGGTTTGGTCTCGTCACTTCAGGGAGCTACTCTGAAGCACCAAGTCAGAAGCAATCCCCAGGATCACTGGATGTCACACACTACCATAAAAACCAAAAAGAATTTTATAAAGTGATGCAATCACAGCCTCCTCTAGAGCCACCATCCAGGGTTTGCAGAGTAAAATCAGAATAAAAGTAGCCACTTGGTGAATCTGCTCACCTACAGGTCTCACAGCACAAAGGTGCCCCAAACTCACTTTGACAGGAAAGAATTGGGTTCTGACAGCACTGGCCACACCTACTTCCAGGTTTGGAAGGGCCCAGGAGTGATGGTCAGTCACTGGCCATCATTGCCCTTGTTTGGAATTTTCTCCCAGGCCAATTCTTTCACTTCTTTAAAAACTCAATGAAGACTCATTCTCCTTGAAAATGGTACCATGGGCTAATTTTGTGGCTGGTAATTTTAGGGTTTTGATAGCCAGAGCTGGAAGTTTAGTCATGAAGTAGTTCTGGGCCAATCCTGCAATAATTTAATGAGCAAAGGCTTTGAGGTTACCTACTGATGATGACCAGAGACAGAAAACAAGAGAGGTTCTAAAATGTCTATAAGGACAATGTGTCCCAGAAGCTCTGCCCCATCCCCATAATCTTGCCTCTGATTGGTCAGGATGTACATGCCCTTGACTAAACCAATTGCTGATGAGGAAACAAGTGGCTTGGACCAATCAGGAGTTGTTCTCTAAAAGTGGGGCTAAGGCTCAGGATCTGTGGTCCAGAATTTGAAGGAAGGCATGGCTGGGGAACGTCAATCAACCCTGACCCTGCCTTCTGCTCTGCCTCTAAGCTCCAGGCTAATGATATCTGGGTCCCTTCTGCCACTAAGGCTGGCTCTAAAACAGCACTTCTGACTTGACATAAATCTCTCATTCTCTGTCCTTATGTTTGATCCAGGACAGCAAGAAACAGCCACAATGTCCTCTGTTCAGTCCTTCGCAGGGTGTCTGCAGCTTTGCAAGAGCTCAGGGTGTCTTGAAAGCAGCAAAGATGCCTTGGATATGTCTCTGAATTCCCTGTGTTTAGCCCCACACTGACATGCAGAAAATGCCTGTAGTTTAAGATGTAGTTGACAAGGGAAGGGCTGAAATGAGACGGGCTGGAATGGGACAGCCTGGTGGTCAGGGGGCATACTTGTAGGGCCAGGATCAAGTTTAAACCCAGGCATGACCCCCAAGCATATAGGGTCTGACTTTGAATCACTAGCCTAAGAAGTGAACCATCAGACCCAGTCAGCTGAGTCTCCTCAAGAATTACCCTCAGGACCCCACCACCACAAAGATAGAGTAAATACAGCCGTTTCTCTACCAGGCTGTAATGAGAAGAATTCTGCAGCATATGATAAAAATTATTAGCTCCACCGTTGTAGGAGGAAGGAGGTTACACTGATGGTCATTTCTGGCAGGTAAAACTATGCCTAGGAGGAGAGAGAGGCTGTCATTTCATTAACTAAGAGGGTCCCAGGAGCAAGACATACACAAACTATAGCTAAAGAGATAGCACAGCGGTAGAGCATTTGCCTTTCCAGCAATCCAGGACCAATGATAGTTTGAAGCATAGTCCTCCATGCTTGCCAGGAGCAATTTCTGAGCACAGAGCCAGGAGTAACCCCCTGAGCGCCACCAGGTGTGTCCCAAAAACCAAAAACCAAAACAATAAAACCCAATACTATAAAAAGACACAGGGGCCGGCGAGGTGGCGCTAGAGGTACGGTGTCTGCCTTGCAAGCACTAGCCAAGGAAGGACCACAGTTCGATCCCCCGGCATCCCGTATGGTCCCCCCAAGCCAGGAGCAATTTCTAAGCGCTTAGCCAGGAGTAACCCCTGAGCATCAAACGGGTGTGGCCCCCCCAAAAAAAGAAAGTGTGGGTAATGGGGCCGGGAAGGTGGCGCTAGAGGTAAGGTGTCTGCCTTGCAAGCACTAGCGTAGGACGAACCTCGGTTCATTCCCCTGGCATCCCATATGGTCCCCCCCCAAGCCAGGAGCGATTTCTGAGCACATAGCCAGGAGTAACCCCTGGGCATCAAATGGATGTGGCCCCCCCCAAAGCAAAACAAAACAAAACAAAACAAAAAAGACACAAAGGGGTCTGGAGAAATAGCACAGAATAGCACAGTGGGGACAGCATTTGCCTTGTATGAGGCTGCCCAGGTTTGATCCTTGGCATCCCATGTGATCCCCTGAGCCTATCAGGAGTAATTTCTGAGCACAGATCCCCCATGTGCACTGCCAGATGTGCCCCCCCCAATAAACAAAGAAACAAAAAGACACAAAGAAGTGAAAATGCAAAAGACAAAAGGCTAATTTGAAAGATGCACATCCTTCATGAAAATACATCTAGTATGTTCTGGAAAAGGTAAAATATAGAGTTTGGAAGGTCAGTCATTCCAGGGGAAACAAAGGGAGATGGGAATATGCTTGGTGAACTTAGACTACCAGGGCCACACCCTAAGGGCCATTGTGGTGCCAGGGATTGAGCCCAGGGCCCTCACACCTGCTAAGCATGTGCTCTATTACTTGAGCAATATCCCTTACTTCAGCATAGACTTTCAGTGCAGAGAAATTTCTCTTTATGAGACGCTCGTGGTGGTCTCATGGCATAAATCTTTGTCCAAGCCTGAGAATACACACCTATGAAGGTCTGTGGGGCTATGATCACACACACCCCTGTGTTACCCCATTCCCATTCTTCCTGTGTAACCTTACCTGCTAGTAAGACCAGTCCATTTCTGTCTTTGGTAGGTAACAAAAAATTTATCTCGGGCCGTCGAGGTGGCGCTAAAGGTAAGGTGTCTGCCTTGCAAGCACTAGCCAAGGAAGGACCTCGGTTAGATCCCCCAGCGTCCCATATGGTTCCCCCAAGCCAGGGGCAATTTCTGAGCTCTTAGCCAGTAGTAACCCCTGAGCATCAAATGGGTGTGGACTGAAAAACAAAAACAACAACAAAAAAGATTACCTCAGGGGCAGAGAAGGATTTTGGAGGATAGATGGAGAGAGATTGAGCAAGGAAAGAGCAGTAGGAGGAGAGATGGCTGAAAGAGATTGAGACGTCAGGGCTGACTATGAACCCAGCATAAAAGGTTTAAGTTTAGGAGTCACATGTGGTGGCTAGGGGGCCTTGAATAAAGCTGCTGTCTCCTGAAACCTGACTGTGGATGATTTCCTCACTGCCACCCTAAGACCCGTGGGCTGGAGAGAGTTGTAGGCATGTGGCCTGGGCTAGAGGAAAAAGGCCTCTCTATTCATCTCACCATCATCCAGCCCCATTCAGGACTTTTTAATTCAATACCCGTGGGCAGACTGGTTTTGGGAGATGGTACAGGGGTGAGGGGAGGGGACAGACACAAACTCTCTGGACAAGTCACTCAATTTTCTGTGAATACAAGGACAAGTTACTCCCCCCTAAGAAAGCCCATTAAAAGATAATATTAGGGGGCCAGGAAGCTTGCTCTGTACACTGGAGCTCACACTTTGAATACTGGAATCTGATTCTTGGCCCTGCGGGGGTCACATCTCCAAGAGTTACCTCTGAGCACTGAGTCAGAAGCCAACTTGTTGCTGGGTATGGTGCAAAAAACACAAAACAAAAGATAGGACAATGATGGTGCTGCGGATGTACCTCTGGAGTACAGCATTGCATGTAGGAGGCCATAGATTTCATTCCTCGCCCCACACTCCAAGACAGTAATAGTTTTTGTACATCTAAAACATTTTTTTGGAGAAAGAAGAATTTATGGTCAATTTTTTTTTGTTAGTTTTTGTTTATTTTGTTAGTTTTTGTTTATTTTGATTTGGGCCTACACCTGGCTGTGTTCAGAGATTACTCCTGGTTCTGTGC
Source organism: Suncus etruscus (assembly GCF_024139225.1). Classification (NCBI taxonomy): domain Eukaryota; kingdom Metazoa; phylum Chordata; class Mammalia; order Eulipotyphla; family Soricidae; genus Suncus; species Suncus etruscus. The sequence goes on along the minus strand of NC_064850.1, from coordinate 38,732,005 downwards.
TTGGGGTCATTCTTGATGGTACTCAGGGGACTATATGAAATGCTGGGGATCAAACCCAGGTTGGCCATATGCAAGGCAAATGCCATACCTACAATGCTGTTGCTCAGGCCCAATTTCTTGTTTTGGAGTCACACTTGGTGATGCTCAGGAGTTACTCCTGGCTATGTGCTCAGAAATCGCTCCTGACTTGGGGGACCATATGAGACTCTGGGGGATCGAATCACCGTCTGTCCTAGGGTAGCATGTGCAAGGCAAATAGCCTACTGCTTGCACCACCACTCTATCCCTTGTTTGTTTTTTTTTAAGACTTTATTGAAACACTATGTTTACAAGATTGTTCATAATATAGTTGAGTTTTTTTTAGTTTCAAAAATTTTCGAGCCCGGAAAGATAGCACAGCGGCGTTTGCCTTGCACAGGACCAAAGGTGGTTGGTTCAAATCCTGGTGTCCCATATGGTCCCCCATGCCTGCCAGGAGCTATTTCTGAGCAGACAGCCAGGAGTAACCCCTGAGCACCGCCGGGGGTGGCCCAAAAACCAAAAAAAATTTTTTTTCATGATTGAGGTTTAGCCATACAATGTCCAATACCCTTCACCAGTGCACATTTTCCATCACCCATGTTCTCAGTTTTTTTCCTGCCCGCCCTTGAAAATCATAATTAAGTGGTTTACTTTATACACTTTGCAGCAGCTGATGTTTCAAAATAAAAATGGGGGGGCCGGGAAGGTGGCGCTAGAGGTAAGGTGTCTGCCTTACAAGCGCTAGCCAAGGAACGGACCGCGGTTCGATCCCCCGGCGTCCCATATGGTCCCCCCAAGCCAGGGGCAATTTCTGAGCACATAGCTAGGAGTAACCCCTGAGTGTCAAACGGGTGTGGCCCAAAAACCAAAAAAATAAAAAAATAAAAAAATAAAATAAAAATGGAAAAAATATTTTCCTTTTATCTTGTCCCTGATGCCCTACCTCAAACAGAATAGTTGAGAAGTTATGGTGGTGAAAGGTCACAGAGGCCTCCAGGATATCTTGGAGTTCTCTGTCCCTCTCCATTCCTGTAAGAGAAAAACCAAATTTCAAGAGATGCCTGAGGATCCAAGCACACAGACCTTAGAGCAGTGGTCCTCAAACTATGGCCCGCGGGCCACATATTGTATTTGTATCTGTTTTGTTTCTTCATTGCAAAATAAGATATATGCAGTGTGCATAAGAATTCATTCATAAGTTTTTTTTTTGTTTGTTTGTTTGTTTTGTGGGGGAGACACCCGTCGGTGCTCAGAGGTTTCTCCTGGCTGTCTGCTCAGAAATAGCTCCTGGCAGGCACAGGGGACCATATGGGACACGGGGATTCGAACCAACCACCTTTGGTCCTGGATCGGCTGCTTTCGAGGCAAACGCCGCTGTGCTATCTCTCCGGGCCCATAAGTTCTGTTTTTACTATAGTCAGACCCTCCAATGGTCTGAGGGACAGTGAACTGGCCCCCTGTTTAAAAAGTTTGAGGACCCCTGCCTTAGAGAGTGCATTGTAGCTGGGCTCCTAATAGAAATGCAGCATCTCTGTTACAAGCTATGTCAGGAAGCTGAGCCCTTGAGAACCGCAAATGTTTGGAGGTGTGCTGGTCCAAGTACTGAAGATTCCACTGTCAATGGCTGTGTTTTCCGTAAATTAATTGCTATCATCTCTAAGACGTGATTACACGCTGTCCTGATGGTAGCTACGATACAGGGATCTGTCAAGCTCCAGTTCTGCCCACCAGCTTGTCAGTCGAGCTGGCAGCGTGAATCCCTGTCACCTGGTAATGTCAAGAAGCTGTAATCATCTGGAGCCTTTCATTCTACCTTCCGCAGAGAGGAAAATTGTTGGGGACAGGTGAGGCACTGTGACAGACACGTGCAAATTACCTTTTGATTCCATGAATGTGTTTCTACATCTGATGCAGACCCGACTGGGCTCTCTGCCCCTCACCCCATGAACAAGGTTGATGGCCATCAGCCTCTAATTGCGGGGCTCAAACTAGCCTCTCCCCAGGGGTGGGGGGACCAGGGAAAGAGGAACAGGAAGATGACAGGTGCTCAAGGTCAGTGTTGACCTGTTATCTCCAAGTTTCTTTCTTTTTTTCTTTTTGGGCCACACCCTGTGACGCTCAGGGGTTACTCCTGGCTATGCACTCAGAAATCACTCCTGGCTTGGGGGACCATATGGGACGCCCGGGGATAAAACCTCAGTTCGTCCTAGGTTAGTGCATGCAAGACAAATGTCCTACCACTTGCACCACTGCTCTGGCCTCTTGTCTAAACGTTTCTAAGGCCAAGGGGTACAGCATTCAGAGCAAAATTATCTGCAGTGGGCCAGAGCAATAGCACAGTGGGGAGGGCATTGCCCTTGCACATGGCTGACCTGGGTTCAATCCTTGACATCCCATAGGGTCCTTCGAGCCTGCCAGGAGTAATTTCTGAGCACAGAGCCAGGAGAGAGTTGCCGGGTTTGGCCCAAACCACCCTCTGCCTCCCTCCCTCCCCCACTCTGCAGATAGGCTGGAGAGTCAGTACTAGGAGGCTGAGCACCCCCAGAAATGATTCCTGAGCATAACTAGGTGAACCCCCCAAATAACACAAAAAAGCAGACTATCTTATCTTCAGAGATGATGGCTGACCCCAGGGGAAAACTATGTGTGACAGTGTATATGTGTATTAATGGATGCATGAGTATGTGAAGGCGTGTGTGTATGTGTGTGTGTGTGTGTGTGTGTGTGTGTGTGTGTGCAGGTATGCAAGCATGAATGAGTGAATGTGAACATAGGGCAAGCACTATCAGTACTATCTCTCTGACTCATCCCTCTTCTTATGGGGAGACCCATCCTTGGATAAAGAGCCTCAGCTAAATCCACAGTGACCTTTGCCCTCAACCTCAAAAAGTTCCTTTCCCGGGGCCAGAGCGATAGCACAGTGGTAGGGCGCTTGCCTTGCACATGGCTAACCCAGGACAGACCTGGGTTTGATCTCCATGTCCCATATGGTCCCCCAAGCCAGGAGGGATTTCTGAATGCATAGCAAGGAGTAACCGCTGAGCATCAAATAGTGTGGCAATGAGTGTGGCCCCAAAACAAACAAACAAAAAACATTTTTTCCCCAATTCCCATTCCTAAACTTTGAGGTTTAGGATTCCAGTGTCTTGGGACCAGATGCAACTGAACCTACAGCACTGTCTTATGATTAAATAAGGTGCAGATTTGGGGAGGCATAGAGATGAAACAGCACGGGGAACTCTTATTTCAGAAAAAAGGATGCTAGGTGACTAATAATAGAGACAGACCCGAACAAATCAGGGCTTCTGTAGCTTAACCTTCACTGGTCTCCTGGGAAACTCTCTAGCTGGATTCAAACTCCCTCCTTCCACTTCAGTTTCAAACTCTTTTCATGTTTACCAGGAACCAAACAGTTAAAAAATGAAAAATGCGGGGCCGGGTGGTGGCGCTAGAGGTAAGGTGTCTGCCTTGCCAATGCTAGCCTACGATGGACCATGGTTCGATCCCCCGGCGTCCCATATGGTCCCCCAAGC